>NW_006399949.1:2454269-2454826 GCF_000299155.1 Elephantulus edwardii
GAATTGCTAGAAGAAAACTTTCAAGGCATAATGAAGAATGAGAGAATATATATTCAAGAAGGTGAACAAAACCATATAGAATCGAACCCCCCCCCAAAAAAAAACCAGCAAGGCATACCATAGTCAAATTTACCAGAACCAAAGATAAGGAGAGAATTCTGAAAGCAGCTGGGGAGAAACAAATAGTAACCTATAAGAGAGAGAAAGTAAGATTAAATACTAATTTCTCAGCAGAAACCACAGTTGCAAGAAGACAGTGGAATGAAATATATCGAACACTCAAAGAATACAATTGTGAACCAAGAATACTATATTCAGCAAAACTGTCCATCAAATATGAAGAGATCATGATTTTCTCCGAAAAGCAGAAACCTAAGAGTTTGTAAAAAATAAGACCAGCATTTCAGTAACCACTGAGAGAAGTTCTTCTTACAGAGATGCCACAGAAAGTAGGATGGACCGAAGTAACCAGTAACAATACCAAAACGAACTCAATAAAGTGATATCAATAAACCCTTACCTCTCAATAATTGCACTGAATATGAATGGCTTAAATG
>NW_006399949.1:2455036-2473311 GCF_000299155.1 Elephantulus edwardii
GAGACTTCAATACACCACTCTCAAGAAATGATAGAACCACCAGAAAGAAATTCAACAAAGATGCTGAAAAATTAAACCACACAATAAACCAACTTGATCTCATAGATTGATTGATACAGGCTAATGCACCCCAAGAAAGTGTAGCATGTCTTCTTCTCCAGTGTGCATGGAACATTCTCCAGAATACATCACACTTTAGGTCACAAGACAAGCTTCAATAAATTTTTTAAAAGACATAGAAAGACTACAAAGCATCCTCTCAGACCACAGCTCTACAAAATTAGAAATTAATAACAAGAGAAAAAAAGGAGACTCCCCCCATCTATTTGGAAGCTGAATAATGCCCTACTTGAATGTGAGTAGGTAAGAGAAGAAATAAAAAAAGAAATTATAAATTTCTTGAAATGAATGAAAATGAAACACAACTTATCAAAACCTCTGGGAAACAGCCAAAGCAGTAATTAAATGACAACTTATAGCAATAAGCAGACACATCATATGGCAAGAAAAAAATGGTAATTGACCTTCTAATGAAACATCTCCAACAAATTTTAAAAGAACCATAAGAAAACCTGACAACCTCTAAAAAAAACCCCACTCTGAAATTATAAAAATCAGGGCAGAAATAAATGAAACAGTAAACAGAAAAACAATTAAAACCATCAATAAAACCAGGAGTTGATGCTTCAAAAATGTCAATAAAATCTACAAATTACTTGCAAAACTAACACAGAAAAAAGAAAGGATACAAATAATCTGCATAAGACATGAAAGGAGTAATGTCACAACAGAACCAACTAAAATTAAAAGGTTAACAATGGAATATTATGAAAAACTATGCTCAAATATGAAAACTTAGAGGAAAAGTACAAATACTTAGAAGCCCACAACCTACCCAAACTGACACAGACCAAAACAGAATACCTGAACAAACCAATTACAAAAGAAGAAATTGAACCGATAATAAGCCAACTTTCAACAAATAAAAGCCCTGGACAAGATGGTTTTGCAAGTGAATTTTATCAAACATTCTGAAAAGAACTGTCACCAATTCTACACAAAATATTTCAGAAAGTAGAAAAAAAAGGAATTCTCCCAGACTCATTCTATGAAGCAAACATATGATTGATACAAGAGCCAGGTAAAGCCACAATCAAAATAAAAAACTATAGGCAAATATCTCTTATGAAAATAGATGCAAAACCCCTGAATAAAATCCTGGCCAATAGAATATAAGAGTACATCAAAACAATAATTCACTATGAACAAGTGGGATTCATAATAGGTATGCAAGGATGGTTCAACGTAAGAAAAAAAAAATCAGTGTAATTCATCACATTAACAAAACAAAGAACGTGAACAACATATTCCTATCAATTGATGATCAAACACTCTTTCCTGATTAAAACACTCAACAAAATAGGATTAGAGGAGAATTTCTTGAACATTGTAAAAAAATATATATATACAAACCCTAAAGCCAACATTGTTCTCAATGGAGAGAGGTTAAAGGCATTTCCTTTAAGAACAGGAGCTAAGCAAATATGCTCACTATCACCTCTCTTATTCAATATTGTATTGAAAGTCTTAGCAATAGCAATAAGACAAGAGAAGGAAGTAAGAGGTATCCAAATTGGCAAACAGGAGGTAAAATTATTTCTCTATGAAGATGACATGATAGTATACATAGAAAACCCTAAAGACTCGGCAAGAAAACTACTGGACATAGTTGACCAATTCAGCAAAGTAGCAGTATCCAAGATCAACATACAAATACCAGTTGGATTTCTCTACAGTGACAAAGAGAATACAGAGCTGAAGCTAAGAAAAACAATACTCTTCACAATAGCTAATCACAAGATTAAATACTTGGGAGTAAATTTAACCAGAAGCACAAAG
Organism: Elephantulus edwardii; assembly: GCF_000299155.1. Taxonomy (NCBI): domain Eukaryota; kingdom Metazoa; phylum Chordata; class Mammalia; order Macroscelidea; family Macroscelididae; genus Elephantulus; species Elephantulus edwardii. The sequence continues at coordinate 2,456,936 of NW_006399949.1, forward strand.
GATCTTTTCAAAGAAAATTATAAAACATTATTACAAGAAACAAAAAGAGACCTTGAGAAATGGAAGAATATCCATTGTCCATGGATAGGAAGACTCAATATTGTGAAAATGGCACAATACTACCAAAGGCAATTTACACATTCAAATCAATCCCAATACAAATACCATTCTCATTCTTCAACTAGATGGAAAAGGAAATCTTCAGTTTCATTTTGAATGGAAAGAAGCCCTGAATAAGCAAAGCACTCCTTAATAAAAGGAGCAAGGTAATCAACATATTACTCCCTGATATAAAATCCTACTTCACTGCAGTGGTGGTCAAGACACTGTGGTATTAGTATAATGATAGGCACATAGATCAATGGAATAGAATTGAGAAACCAGAAATAGGCCCATCTCACTACGTTCAACTGATTTTGACAAGGAGATGAAATCAGTAAAGTGAGGAAACGACAGCCTTTTTAACAAATGGTGTTGGCAAAATTGAAAAACTAGCTGCAGAAAACTCAAGCAAGATCTACACTTCACTCCATACACAAAACCCAACTCAAAGTGGATCATGGACCTAGGACTAAAACCAAGAACTATAAACTTCATTAAAGAAAAGCTTGGGAGAACTCTAGAAGTCCTAATCCACAACATAAACAGTCTTCCAAGCATCCTGAAAAAACTACAACCAGGAGACGATAAAATAGATAAATGGGACCTTCAAAGAATCAAATCCTTTTAACATTCAAAAATTTCTCCAACAGGGTAAAAAGAGAAGCCACAATCTGGGAAAAAGTATTTGGTAATGACATGTCAGATAAGGGACTTATATCTAAAATTTATATAATACTCAAACACCACAACAAGATAAAGGTAAACATCCCAATTACAAAATGGGTTCAGGATATGAACAGATACTTCACCAAAGAAGACATTCAGATAGCAAACAAACACATGAAGAAATGTTCAAAATCCCTTACTCTAAGAGAGATGCAAATCAAAACAACTAGGAGATATCATCTCACCACACTAAGAATAGCAAAATTTAACAGAACAGCAAACAACAAATGGTGGCAAGGTTGTGCAGAAACTGGAACCCTTATTCATTGTTGGCAGAAGTGTAAAATGGTGCAACCACTATGGAAGGCAGTATGGCACTTTCTCAAAAAGTTGCAAATAAAAATACCATTTGACCCAGCAATTCCACTACTGAGAATATACCCTAATGAAACCAGAACTTCCACTCAAACAGATGATATGCACACCCATGTTTATTGCTGCATTATCTACAATAGCAAAGGGATGGAAACAATCAAAGTGCCCATCAACAAATGAATGGCTTGAAAAACTGTGCTGTATTCACACAATAGAATACTATGCAGTACTGAAAAACAAGGGACTCAAAATATTATACAAAATGGGTGACCCTGGGGGACATTATGCTGAGTGAAATAGCTGTCACAAAAGGACAAATACTGCATAATGCTGCCGTTATAAAACAGGACTAGCATTGGGGGGTTGGGGAAAACTAAAAAAAGGAGTAAATAAGGAAATTTGCTTTGGAACAGATGAAAGGATTGTTTAAAATGAAGATATGATTAAGCATTATTTGCATGACAATGGTCCAGAGTAAGTGGTGCATAACTAAGTGGACTGTGAGGGGGAGGGAGGAAATTGTGCAACAATGAATGAATTTTTAAAAAGAGTAGTGAACTGGGGAAGGGGTAAGGAGGAAAATGTGTAACAATGAATGAATAAAAATCCAAGTTTTCTGTAAACTTTCAATAAAATCACCATACAAAATTATGTTTAAAATTAGAAGTTATATATGTCTGGGTCTTTATTCTATAGGGTGACCTGTCTGTAGTCAATTTCCTCCTATACAGATTGAGCTTTCAAGCAAGTATTTGCCACCTTATTCTCCAATTTTGGAATAAAAGGACCACTCAATATTTAGAGGAAGCCTATAATTGGAGACCAAAATAAACAAGCAGATATAAGGAATCTTGAGGCAATGGAGACAGTGCAGATAACAGGAAAAAAAATGATAGCAAAATCTATAAGCAATGTTCTCAGAGACATAAAAGAAAGAAAACACCTGTTAGAAGAGGCTGCTCTATAAAGGCATATCCAGAGAACAATAGTGAGCTCTGCGAAATTAAAATTGGATAGCAGTATAAAAATTTGAACAAAAGTGTTCCAATATAAAGCAGAAAAAGTTTCCCAGAAAGTAAAACAATTGAGAGGGAGATACAAGAAGAGAGAGGATGTTTAAATTCTTCAAAATAAGAGAACCAAAACCCACAACAACTTTTATACGACACTTGGACATTGAAAATAAAGTAGGAACGCCTTGACAAATGTGAAAACATACACTAATTACCATTGAATATGAAACAAGCTGACCCTTCAGTAGGTTTACAAAGGCTGTAAATCCCTGGGAGAAGATTGCTAACTTTCTCCTGTTGTGGATTTGAATGGCCAGAGAGTTATGATCTTTGGGTTAACAATACAACTCCCTATGAATTATGTTACTAGAACTCCTTGTGAAGAAATTATAAACCTTGAGATCTTTACTCAATAAACTATATCTGTCACCTGCAATTTCTCAGATATTTTCTTTCCATGTGTCCTCTCTCTGTAAGCTGCAGAAAATCACGTTTCATTAAATACAGTACCCGCTTACACTTCTAAGACAGTTCATTTGGACATTCACAGGATTTTCAACACTCTTCCCCAAAATCACAATTTAAAAGCAACTATTCTTCCTCACTCTATTGTATTCATTCATGTTCAACTTTCACAAGCATTTGGAGCAATGGAAGCTATCAAGGCTTGGGTCAAGTGCAGCAATCTCTGGTTAAAAGTCATCTCATATTTGAGACATGATTTCAGGAGGTGCCAGTCTTTCTTTAAGGGTTAAGTGAAGTAGAGGTGTGTTGAAAGAGAGGAAGACCATCAGTGAGAGGAATTGCTATAGTTACTGATACAAATGGCCTTAAGCATGGCAGACAACATGAGGATGGTGCAAGGTAGTGTAAGATTTCCAGTTTTGTTTTTGAAATCACCACAAGTCATAGTCAACTTGACAGCAACTATCAAAGGGAAACTTCACAGTTCTGTGGCAGTTGTGCTTTATGATATACTGAATATTGCAGCGAGTACTAAACTAACAATGGTGGTGGTGGTGGTGCTTGTTATGTGCCATCGAGTAGCACACAAGTCACAGCGACACTATGTAAAACAGCTTTAAACCTTGCCCTATGCTGAGTCAATCTCATCACTGTCTCTGATGCATATAAACCTCAGTCACTGTGTTAATTCATCTCATCCAGGTCTTCCTTTCCTGCAAAGTCCCTCAACCCGTCCAAGCATGATAACCTTCTCCAAGTACTGGTCTCTCCTGGCAACATGCTCACAGTGTGAGAGACAGAAATTCAAAATCCTTGCCTCCATGGAGCAGCCTAGTTTCACTCTTTCTAGGATAGACCTGTGTGCTGTCTTAGTAGTCCATGGTATGTTCAATACTCTTCTTCCACACCACAACTCAAAGGCATTGTTTCTTCTGTTAACTCTAGTCACTGTCCAGATTTCTGATGCATAGCAAGTAATTGCAATGATGATAGCCTGAATCAGATACATCTTAATCTCCAGACGGATTTTGTTGCTCTTCAGCACTCTGGAGAGGTCCCTGATAGCAGATTTTTTCCAGTGCAATTTGTCTTTTGATTTCCTGATGTTTGGTACCAAGAATGTTAATGGGGGAACCAAGTAAGCTGAAATTGTTAATATCAATCTCTTTGATCATCATGACATTTAAAAAGAAAATTTAAAAATGTAAATTTGTTTTTCTCTTCTACTATCCCTCCTCTGAAAAGCTTGACCTCAGTTACAACTCTTCAATAAGTCTTTAAAATTCCATTTAAATTGTTGTTGTTATGTGCTGTCAAGTCATCTGTGACTCATAGTCATCCTATGTACAACGGCTCTGAACCCTGCCCTATTCTGAGCCAGTCTCACTGACTTGGACACACCTAACCCCATTACCCAAGTCACTGTATCAATCCATCTCATCTGGGTTCTTCCTCTCCTGCACTGCGCCTCCACCCTTCTGAATATAATGTCCTTCTCAAAGGACTAATTCCTCCTGGCCATATTCCCAAAGTATGTGAGACGGAGCTTCAAAATTCAAGCCTCCAAGTAGCAATTTCAAGACAGATTTATTTATTTTCTTGGTAGTCTGTGGTATGTTAGCCCTCACAGATAATACCTTTAATAAATTTGAGGGGTATTTTTTACATTTTATGGAGTATTTTTAAAAACGAAGTTTTTTTCTTGCTTCTGAAGGTATAGCTCTTCCTTTGAAATCCAGCAGAGGGCATAAAAGCCTATCTATGACACTGGCCCATTAGCTATATTTGATTTAATGGCTAAATGACACTAGGAAGGTGGTTACTCTTGATAAGAGGTTTTTTTACAGACCCTAGCAAAATGGAATAATAATGAGGCTCAAATTTGTGAAGACAAGTCTCATCCTTTAGCTCACATCGTTCATAATGACAAGGCTGGGCCACTGAGTGAGTGGAGAAAATTTGTCATGTGTTCTACCACTGATGATGAGACATCACCTTCATGGCCATGCAAGGACAGGCTAATCTGTACTGTGCACACAGTGTCCACAAGGGTCTGTAAAATCCACCAACTGTCCCTGTAGGTGAGCCGACTTCATTTCTTACCTGACCACTCCTCTCCTCTAGTTTTACCTTTTTACTTCCAAATTTATTTCATTTGTGTTAGAGAGGACAGATTTTTTTTTTTTTATAAAAGACAACTCCAAATTCAATACCCTTCACAGAAATAAAATAGAGCTTGGATAGGACTGAATAACATCCATGTGGACAACAAAATGAAACTCACTCAGAATATTATATTTAAGGCGAATATGGAACGCTTCAAGATTCTGTTAAGAGAAAATGAGACAATGAAAATGTGTTGGCTCTGAAACTGAACTCCTGATTAAAAAAAAAAATTCTAACAAAATAGAAACAGATTTTCTTTAAAAATCCTAGCAAAGGGAATAAAATGTACATTTCACAGAAATCTTTTACTTTTAGATTCATTTTGCTTTGAGATTTTGTACAAAATAACTCTATACAAATTTTTTTCTTTCTTATTTGTATTAGATCATGGCAAAATAGTGTCACTTTTGTGTTATTTTATAAATTATAGTTCTGGAAACATAAAAGTAATGTCCCTTACAAAATAAAATGGTTTGGTGAGAAAATGTAATTTATATATATGTAAGTTTGAAAATAGATATTTCTTTTCATTCTACAACTACAGCAATCTATACTAACCACCTGGCTGATGACCAAAATAATGAATATCAATCAAAATACCAGATTTTATATAAATAAGGTGTAAAAGAGTATCGCTCAGAAGTACTACAACTATATGTGAATGAAAGTTGTTTAGTTTTATTATTTTCTTTTTGGATAGAGGGATTAGTTTTTGAAAATCTGCTTATGAAATGCTAAGATAATTTGTTTGTCTCAAGAAGAAATTATATAGTGATGTCTTTTCTTAAATTTAATAAATAATAAGTGGATGTTTACCTTTCATGTAAAAAGTAGTATTGTGCGTCACTTAAGATTATTCTCTGTTTTTATGTATTTATATCTAGGCACATGGATAGTAGTATAGAATATTGGGAAGTAGTGCAACAGTGGGCTCAAATGTAGCAGATTGTGAGGAAGGCACAGGATAGGACAAGGTTCCGATCTGTTTTTCATAGGGTTGTTATGAGTTGTACTTGACAGCACCCAACAACAAAAAGAACCACTGATTAATTGTCTCTAGATTTAGAGGGTTGGTACTATTGAGATTTTTTTTGAAGTCCACAGGGAGATGCGAAATAAGAGTTCTAGAGATTTTCTGGGGAATTTTGTTGTCCCAGTTCGTAGGGAGTAGTATAGCTATTAACACAATGGCTGTGCCACCAACAGCTCTGAGGAGAAAGATGGACAATCTCCTCTTATGTAGTTTATTGTCTTAGAAACCTACTAGACAGTCAGTTATGAGTCAATTCTATTCAATTACAAAGAGCTTTTTGAGTTTTGAGAGGGATTTATTAGAAATGATCCTTAGGTAATTGCATACTTACCTAGGTGTACCTGTGGGATGCTTGCCACCTGTGATGTGACCAAGAAAGGATGTCAATTAAGTTTATTAGGGGAGTTCAATGAGGGGGTTGGGATAGCAATCTCTTAATAAATGTTGTAAAGTCTTAGTAAAATGTTGCTATCTCCACATCAACAAGATTTAAACTTTTATGACTTTTTTGTTTGTTTAGAGAAAGTATGCAGTTGAAATAAATACTTTGACAAAACTGCTCAAAATGAGAGGCAGCCAGACATGAGGTTCAGATAACAATAGGTGGTTATTAAGAGGGGTACAAAGTCCTGGTGGTGAAAGGTTGAAGAACTTAGCAAAGGTTAAAGGATCTAGTTCATCCATAGATACCTTGGAAAAAATGTTTGTCAATACTCACACACACACACAAAACTAACCACTAAAAACCCTGCAAGCACAGTTCAGTCTGAGACAGACAATGTCTCCATGAGTCAGAATCAATAGAATGATGGTAGAAGGGGACTGAGTTTATAGAACTGTTTTGGTGTTTGTGTGAGGTATGCATGTTTGGGACCAGAACAATACTTTCTACGGTCTACTGGAGTTTGTTTCTATACATACATGAGGAATTTCCTACAAGTACAATAAAAATTGGTATATTCTCAGAAAAACAAAATATTGAATTACTATGCACGCGCGCACACACACACGCACATACAGGTACTATGGAGTGCAGGCATGTGTCTCAGAGTAAAACCGAGCACAGAGCTTTCAATGTCAGCGGCCTTTCAAATGTAACTATCTGTTTGTGCAAAGATTTACACCCTAGGAAACTCTGTGGGACAGTTCTACTTTCTTAGCTGTAATCAAGTCGATGGCAACAGATTTGGTTTGGTGTGTGTGGCAGCCTTTTAAAAGTTGATTGTTAATAAATGTTGGAGAGAATGCTGAGAGATACGAACTCTCATATACTATTGGTGGGATTGTAGAATGGTACAACCACTCTGGAAGGCAGTTTGCCTTTTTCTCAAAAAGCTGAATATAGAAATTCCATATGACCCAGCTATTCCATTCCTTGGAATATACCCCGAGAAAATGAAGACTGAGGAACAAATGGAGACTTGTACAGCAATGTTCATAGCAGTGTTATTCATCATCATAAGAACATGGAAACGGCCAAATGTCCAGCCACAATCAGATGGATTAAGAAATTTTGGTACATTCACATGCTATATGAGACCATTATTGTAGAAATAGAAAGATGACTAGTAAAATGTACATGAGGATCCAAGCTCGGGAGGGTAGGAACAGAGGGTGAGGATGGGAAGGGAGAAATTTGGGTGGTACAATTTGATTGATGTAGGGAGGGTTGGATAAAGGAAATGGGAAAGATCCAACAGGAGATTGTGGGAGTAATTCAATGTTGATTAATTTTATAAAATAGAATGAATCAAAATGATTGTATGGAATGTGAATGAAGGATAGTGGGAAACAATGTATACAAACTTTGTAAACGAACCAATATAAAAGAAAAAATTATATTCACATAATGGAATACTACGTTGCATTGAAAAACAAGGAACTCATGAATATTATTCAAAACGGGTGAGCTTGGAGGACATTATGCTGAGTGAAATATCTCAGTCACAAAAGGACAGGTGCTGAATGGTGCCACTATTGTAGAACGGGACTGACATCACACTTGGGGTAAGACTGAGAAAAGTTGGATAAATTATGTATACTGCGTTGAAACAGATGAGGGAGAGAACTGTTTGAAAGTGATATATGATTAGGTATTATGGTTATAACAAGAGTCCAGAATGAAGGTTGCATAGTGGAGTGTACTTGGGGTATGGGGGAGGGGGTATTCTATACCAATGAAATAATTTTTCTTTTACTTTTCAAAGAGAAGTGCAAACTGGGGGGAGGGGTGGCCTCAGGGAGAAAAATGCAACAATGAATGTATAGAAATCCAAAATCTCTGCAAACATTCATTAAAATTAATTTTTAAAAAATTAAAAAAAGGGGGGAAAGGGTAGAAAAAATGTCTGAAGAAAAGTAACTCAAGATAAAAAAAAATTAAAAGAGTAGATTGTTACACTGGTCTATTGAAGAGCCTTTGCTGCTCTGATGCGCTGAAGAGTGAGAACTGACTCATAGCTGACCGTCCAGAGGTTTTCAGGAGCAGTAAATCGCATGGGAGGAGATTGCTCATCCTTTTCCCATCGAACTGCTGGTGGATTTGAACTGCATGTCTTTGGGGCTGCAACATGTCTTTTTATCTCTAGGCCACCAGAGCTCTGTAAGGTGCTTCTAGGTGAATTCAAATGACCATCTTTTGGGCTATTAGCCTAATGTGCAATAATTTGTGCTATGCATCCAATGACCCTACTGTGTCCTTTTATTTAATTAATAATCCTTTAGTGTAAATGCTTTCAGTTCCCATCTCTTGGTTTGTCTGTTTCTCCACAAAATTTTTTGACTGAGTAAGTAGCTAAATTCTCTTGTTTTCTTTCGATTTACCAAATTTGAGATCTTTCCTGCCTGATATCAAATAGAAAACACAGTGTGTGGAACAATGGACTTAATGGAAACACAGCAGAGGCCGTGAAGATGGTGCCGGACCAAGCAGGGTTTCTTTGGACCAGAGTCCACTGGACAGCACCTAATAACAAAAATAAAATCAAGTCCACCTCTGATTTCCTTCTCCAGTCAATACTATTGACATAATTAAACACTAAGACAATCCAGTGCTGAGGAGTCGATTCCAGCTAATGGGGTCCTATCGGACAGAGTAGAACTGCCCCATGGGTTTTCCAAGACCGAAAATCTTTATCAAAGCATCATGACAAAAGCATTTGTCTCTCCTCTCAGTTGATGGATCGTAACTTCTGGTGTTCAGGCAATAATAGCCGATTATCTGCTTGCCTTACTAGCAAGGCTCCTTGCCACTTAGTAGTTTTAGAGGGAAAACAATTTATAATACTTATTTTAATATAAGGGAGTTCTGCTGGCCTAGTGGTAAGGAGCTACACTGTAATTCTGAAGACATGCAGTTTGAGGTCACCAGCTGCTCCATAGAAGAATGATGGGCAATCTCCTCCCATGCAATTAACTGCCTCTGAAAACCTGCCAGAGTGTCAGCTATGGGTTGGTTCAGATTCTATGGTATACACCACCACCACCACCACCACCAACAACAACAACAACAACAACAACAACATTTTAATACAGTGAAAGGGGAAAGAAAACCTTACTATTTGCTACCAGGGATATTTATCAACCACTGTCCTAATTCTTCGGACTATGTTCGTTTAGCTTTGTATGTTGTTGTTGGGCAAAAAAATGCTTCCAGTTTATAGCAACCTCAAGTGTTACAGACACAAATAACCTTACTGTCATCAACTTCGAAATAACTCATAGATAACCCTCCAATGTGCTTTTGGAGGCTGTAAATCACATAGGAAGAGATTACCTATCTTTCTCCTACAAAGCTGCTAACATTTGTGTTAGCAGTCTGACTCACTACTGATTACACCACCATTAAAAGTGTAACAGAGAAGTTACAGCAAAGGGTCACTATGAGTTTCAGGTTCCTCAACAGCACATACCAACAACGACACTCCTGGTGGAAAAGTACTTTAGTATAACCACTGTTGGTGGCCTTTTTAACTATATGTATAAGTATATAATCAAATGTTCATATGAATTTTGCATTTCTATTGTCAAAAGAACAAACAGTAAGTCTTGGAGAAGGTGAAACCAGGGAGCATCTTAGAGGCCAAGAGGGAGCATCTTTGTCTCACATACTTTGAGTATGTTAGTAGGAAAGGCTATTCCTTGGAAAGGGATGTTATCCTTGGAAACGTGGAGGGCCAATGAAATGAGAGGAAAACCCTCAATGAGATGAATTGACACAGTGACTTAAGAAATAAAGTGTGTCAGAGGTGCTGATGATAGTACAGGACAGGACAGGGTTCAGGTCTGTTGTTCATAAGTTTGCTATAAGAAGTAGGTGACTCATGGGAACAACCCAAGTGCCCATCAACAAATGAATGCATAAAGAAGCTCTGGTATATTCAATGAAATACTATGCTGCATTGAAAAAGAACTCATGAAATATTATACAAAATGTGTGACCCTGGAGGACATTATGCTGAGTGAAATATCTCAGTCGCAAAAGGACAAATGTTGCATGGTGCCACTGCTATAAAATGGGACTGATATCAGGGTTGGGGTAAGACTGAGAAAAACTGGATAAATTGTGTATACTGCACTGAAGAAAATGAGGGAGTGAATGATTTAAAAGCAATGTATGATTGGGTATTATGGTTATCACAAGAGTCCGCAATTAAGGTTGCATAGTGGAATGTACTTGGGGCGGTGGGAGGGGTGCAGGGGGATTGTGTACCAAGGAAGGAGTGTTTCTTTTACTTTTCAAAGAGAGGAGCGAACTGGTGGGGGGAGGGTTGGAGGGCTGGGTGGGAAGAGAAGTGCAGCAATGAATGAATGGAAACCCAAAATCTCTGTAAATGTTCATTAAAATTATTAGTAAAAATGAAGAAGTAGGTGACTCATGGAAACAACCCAAGTCGACATCAGCAAATGAATGGAGAAGCTCTGGTATATTCACAAAATGGAATACTATGACATCAACAAATGAATGGAGAAGCTCTGGTATATTCACACAATGGAATACTATGACATCAACAAATGAATGGAGAAGCTCTGGTATATTCACACAATGGAATACTATGCTGCATTGAAAAACAAAGAACTCATGGAATATTATACAAAATGGGTGACCCTGGAGGACATTATGCTGAATGAAATATCTGTCATAAAAGGACAAATTTTGCCTAGTGCAATAAAATGGGACTGTTATAAAATTTTATAAAATGGGACTGACATCGGGGTTGGGGGAACCTAAGGAAAGAGGGGATAAATAATGTATACTGCATTGAAACAGATGAGGGAGAGAACTGTTTAAAAGGAATATAGGATTAGGCATTATTTACATGACAAGATTACAGAAAAATGCATATTAAATTGGACAGTGGACTCTAGCGGGGGCGGGGGGGGGCGGATTGTGTAACAATGAAATAATTTATTTTCCTTCAAAGAGAAAAATAAACTGGGGGAGGGGGAGGGATGGGCAAAGAGGAAAATGTGCTACAATGAATGAATGGGGGAAAAAGTAAAGGGAAATAATATGCTGTAAAAAAATAAAAAAGAAGTAGTCGACTCAACAAAACTTACCATCAACAATTTCTAGACATAGAAATTCATTCTATAGTTATACTCTTATTGGAAAGTAATGTGAATAAAATTATGCTTATAACAACATTCCTAATGCTGCTGTTATTTAATTATTATTTTGTAACAATTTAAGATTCTTAGGTTCTCTTATGTGCTTGCTGCCCAGTCAACTATGATTCACAGCAACCCTATGAACAGCAGATGGAAATATTTCCCTATAATGTGCCCTGAGCAGTGAAAAATACTAATGGGCTCGGCTGATAACTGAAAGCTTATCAGTTTGAGTCAACTTATAAGTAGACCCTGAAGTAAGTTAAGTACTACAGTTAAACAAGTGGACTGAGAGCATAACCAAGTATTTTTTTGATAAATAACTGAGTAGCACTAATGGTTAAGCACTCTTGACTACTAACTAGAAATTGACAGTTGGTTTTCAGCTAGAGGTACCTTGGAAAAAAGGCCTGGTGATCTAATTTTGGAAAAACTAGTCACTGAAAATGCTATCTGCCAATGTGGAGCTGCCAAGAGTTGGAATATATTCAATACTCTTTTGTTGGTTTGATTTTGTTGGTTTATTGTTATTTTATCCACAGTGTATCCTTTAGATTTAAAGTTTACATTGCTAAAAATACAAGACAGAAAACAGAGCAAATGGAACAGCCAGATAAATCTAGAAGGTCGGGGGAAAACTTCAGAAAATGAAAAAAAAAATTAACAAGGTAGGCCAGTGGGAAAAAACAATGCAGTTTGGTTAAAGGAGACTTAAATAGCATAGCGGCTACATTACATACAGATCCTGTGGATACTATTTTAGAAAAATGAGGTCTACGGGGAATTTGAGGATACCTGAGAAATGTAAAATGTGCACTAGGCATTAGAGAAATGGAAATTTTCAACTGACAATAAGGTCATAAAACAATGCATACAAAAATACAATCAAGCTTAAATACACACATTAATACAGTCGTGTGTGTGTGTGTGTGTGTGTGTGTGTGTGTGTCTACAAAAAGGACAATATGATAAGGTATGGAGAGTAGTAATGTTCTAAGTGGAAGAAATATATCTTTGTATTTAAATAAGATACATGATGAAATGCTTGTATTTTGTATTGCTCTAATTTTCTAATGCTTTACACTATACATGTGATAGTTTAGTACCATCAAGTCTGAACTGATCCATAGCTGAACATAGAGAAGCTTTTCAGAGGCATGAGAAGAGATTGAGATTGCCCATCTTTCTCCCACAGAGAAGCTGGTGGATTTGAACTGTGTGCCTCTGAGACTGCAAAACAGCTTCTTACCAGTAGGCCATCAACAGCTCCCTATAATATAAAACTTTTAAAATAAGAAAAAGCTAATTTCAATTGCAGTTGTTGCTGTAGAGTAGCCTGCAAATCATAGCAACTCTATGCATAAAAGCTCTGAACTCTGCTCTATTCTGAGCCAACCTTATTGTCTCTGACACACCTACCCCTGTTACCCCAGTCACGGAGTCAACCCATCTCATCCAGGGTCTTCCTTTCCTGTGTTGCCCCTCTACCCTCTCAAGCATGACACCTCTCTCCAAGGACTGATTCCTCCTTGCAACATTCCCAAAGTATGTCAGACGGAGCTGCAGAATCCTTGCCTTCAAGGAAAAGCCTGGTTTACAGTACAATATTAGAAAGCAAAAGTCAATAGAGATAGGTAAATAAAGTTGCCAATTGTATGCATTTCCTTCTGTATTTTATTGCTATGAAATATGACATGAATAAATTATAATGCTTAAAATTTAGTGAACTATTTAAACCTAATACCCTCATGCAAGGAAGCTCTGGTGGCCTATTGGAATCCCAAATGCATGCAGTTCAAATCTCCTAGCTGCTCTGTGAGAGAATGATGGGCAGTCTCCTCCTCTGTGATTTACTGCCTCTGAAAGCCCAGCAGAGAGTTAGCTGTGGCTCAGTTCTGACTCAGTGGTACCCAACAACAGCTTCATATGTGTATTTTTTTAAGTTAACATTGCATTTTATTTTAATGTGTTATCATACTTTAGTATTGTTAGGTGCCATCTAGTTGATTATACTTCACAGCTACAGAGCGAACTTTTGGCCAATCCTGTGTTATCTTCATGATCTCTGATCTGTTCAACTCCACTGTAGTAATCCATCTTGTTGAGGGTCTTTCTCTCTTTCATTGACCCTTTACTTTTTCTACCATATGAGCAGGAGCAAATGACATTGAAGGAGGAAATGGAAGCTGTATTGAAGTCAGTCGCAAAATATAAGGCCCTAGGAATGAATGGGATATCAATTGATATGTTTCAATTAACAGATACAGGCTTGGATTCACTCACCAGTCTATGACAGCAAATTTGGAGAACAGCAGTCTGACCACCGGATTGGAAAAGGTCCGTATTTGTTTTCATTCCCAAGAAGGATGATCCAACAGAATGTGGAAACTATCAAACAATATCTTTAATGTCACATGCAAGCAAAATAATGCTGAAGATATATTTTAAAAATGGCTAGAACAATATATAGATAGGGTACTGCTAGAAGTTCAAGAAGGATTTAGAAGAGGCTGTAGCATCAGGGATATAATTGCTGATACCAGTTTGATTCTAGCTGAAAGTAAAGCATTTCAGAAGGATGTCTAGTTATGCTTTATTAACTAGGTAAAGGCATTTGACTGTGTGGATCCTAACAAGCTGTGGTTGACACTGAGAATGAGATTCTTGGAGCACTTAAGTATACTCATGCAAAATCTTTATCTGGACCAGAAGGCTGTTGTATGAGCAGAACAGGGGAACACTACATAATTCAAAATTAAGAAGGGAATATGTAAGGGTTGTATTCTCTCTCCATATCTATCCAATTTGTATGCTGAGCACATTCTTTGAGAAGTTGGACTCTATGAAGAGGAATGTGGCACCATGATCAGAAGAAGATTCATCAATAACTTGTGTTATGCAAAAGACACATCTTGCTTCCTGAAAGTGAGAAGGACTTGAAGCACTTATAGCAGAAGATCAAGGAATGAAGACTTCAGTATAGATTGCATCTCAATGTCAAGAAAACAAATTCTTAACACTGGTCTAATAGATAACATCATGATCGATGGAGAAGAGACTGAAACAGTCAACAACTTCATCTTACTTGGATCCACAATTAACCCCATTGGTGCCAGTAGTCAGGAAATAAAGAGACTCATTGCACTGGGAAAGTCTACAGTTAGGGGCCTCTCCAAATTATTGGGAAGTCATTATTCTATTATCCTTAATCATTGTCCATCTTTCCTAGCAAGTAATTGTGAAGATCATGGCCTGGATCAGGCACACCTTAGCATCTAGACTGACATCACTGCTCTTCAGACTCTGGAGAGGTCCATGACAGCAGATTTCTCCCAATGCAGTCCATCTTTTGATTTCTTGGCTGCTGATACCAGGAGTGTTGACTGTGGAGCCAAGCAAGCTGAAGCTGTTAACAATTTCAATCTCTTAACCATCTCTCATGATACTTCCAATCACTCTAGTGGTGAGAATCTTTGTTTTCTTGATGTTGAGCTTCAATCCATATTGAAGGCTGCTGTCTTAGACCTTCTGCGGCAACTACCTCAGGTCCTCCTCAGTTTTGGCAAGCAAGGTTGTGTCACCTGCATAATATAGATTATTGATGAATCTTCCTCCAATCTTGATTCCACATTCCTCCTCATAGAACCCCGCCTCCTGAATGATCTGCTCTGTACATATATTTAAAAGGTATGGAGACAGGATACATCCCTGGTGTACACCTTTCCTGATTTTAAACCACGCAGTGTGTCCTTACTCTGTTCTGACAACTGCCTTCTGGTTCAAATGTTCTGGGATTCCCATTCTTCTGAGAGTTAGCCACAATTTGTTGTGATCTATAGTCAAATGCTTTTGCATTTTCATGTAGTCAATAAAACACAGGTAGACATTTCTCTGGTATGCTTTACTTTCAGCCAAGATCCATCTAACATTGGCTGTACTATCCCTAGTGCCAGGACCTCTTCCAAACCCAGCCTGCACATCTGAAGTTAAGGAGCTGAACAGATTTCAAAGGGCAGGAAGAGAAGACAAAGCAACATAATATAATGAAATGTGTAAAGAGCTGGAGTCAGAAATCAAAAGGGCCAAAGTCACTTGCCATTTCTTAAGCTAAAGGATCTGAAGGACAAATTCAAGCCGCAAGTTGCAAAACTTAAGGATGCTATGAGCAGAGTATAAAATTAATTATTCAGAAACTCTTAAATATATATATATGGAGTTACTGTTCCAGAAAGAATTGGCTGACACAGAAGAATTTCATGAAACAACCAACATGTGATCAAGAGCTTGTGGTGATGAAGGAGGAAGTTCAAGTTGCTCTGAAGAAATTAGCAAAAAAGCAAGGCCCCAGGAATTGACAGCATATCAGGTGATATATTTCAACAAACAGACACTGCCCTGGACCAAGTTGTATCAAGAAATCTGAAGGACAACTACCTGGCCAGCTGACTGGAAAAAATTCATATTTGTTCCCATTCCAAAAACAGGTGAACCGACAGAGTGTGGAAATTATTGATCAATATGATTAATATCACAAGCAAGCAAGATCAAGAAAATTAGAAGTTGTAAAAAATTAAATGGAAAACATTAAGATCAAATTCTTAGCCATTAATAAGCCAAGAAAGACTGGTATTTGCAAATTTGACCAGATAATCTCATGATCTACTATGCTAGAAATGACAAATTGAAGAGGAATAGCGTGACATTCATCACAGAAATCCTGAAGTCCAAAACTTTGAGTAAAAGGTGCAATACCATCTATGGTGATGTGGAGAGAGCTGGCTTCAACCGCTGTTCTCTGTGAAGGGGAAGTCCATCAGTAATATCCACAGTACCGAACAAATAGCTAGAAAGGTAGACATGACCCCTTACCTCCTGCACCTTTTTCTACTAATCACTGATTCTGATGTTTGTTGCAAATTGACTCACAGATTTTACTCACAATTATG
>NW_006399949.1:2474087-2475773 GCF_000299155.1 Elephantulus edwardii
ATAGCACGTAATTTAATTGCAAAGACTATAACCTGTATCAGGTGCACCTTAGTCTCCAGCCTGATGTTGCTCTTCAGTACTCTTGAGAGGTCCCTCACAGCTGACTTTCCCAATGCAATTCATCTCCTGATTTCCTGGCTTGTGTAACCAGGAGTGTTGACTGTGGAACCAAGAAAACCAAAACTGTTAACTATCTCAATCTCTTCACCATCCATACTGATGCTGCCAATTGGCCCATAGCAGCCTCAAATCACATTAATAGGAATATGTAATTCCATAGTTAATTCAAATAGTGTCTCATTCATCAAGTGAAAGTCCAGGTTCAATCTACCAACATAAAAGCAAGAGGTCTTTAGAATTTTCCTCTATTGCCTACCAAGCTTTATTACATAACTCTCCTAAGTCAGCTCTTTCTTCAATCATCTAGCAAGAAATACCTTTAACTCTGGGTTCCATCTCCAGAGCTCCAGGGCTATGCCTCACCATAGTATCTCCACAATCTGGCCCGCTTTCTCTCTTACATTGACCCCACAACTGTTGATGAAGTAGAAGACACTGATCATTGGTGAATAGCGTACAGTCTGCAGTCAATAAAGGTGGAGATCACACCCCTAGAGGGGGCTAAAGCAGTGATTAGAAAAACTATTTTCAAAAGTCTTAAGCCCACAATAGGATAATACCCACACCCATACAAGAAAGTCTTGTTAATACAATCATTATTCACATACATGCATTAGTCAAAAAATCCAGAGATGAAGAAATCGAAGATATTTAATGAGTTTTGCAGCCTGAAATGGAGCAAATATGCAATCAAGATGCATTAATAAAAATTAGTGACAAATGCAAAAGTTGGAAGTGATGAAAGACTAGTATGTCTAAAATATTAATTTGGTGATAGAAATCAAGGCAGACATGGAATGATAGAATACTGTACAATGAAGGAAGTATTATTGCAAATGCTTTAAAAATATACATGGGAACTATATATATGGAAGACTTCTGATAGGCTATTTGATTGACCCCATTTGTAGGAAGGGACATTGGAGCAGCTCAATATCAGCAGTCAAAATAAGAATGGGGACATACTACTATGGAACAGATAATTATTTATATGAGAGTTCAAATTAAAGTTAAAAAATCAAAACAAGTCCATGAGAATGAAGATATAATTTTGAGTGTGTCCAAGTGAATTTTAAGAACATCTTAAGATCTTATTTTACTCATTTAACACCAATGAACAAACACCTGCAGAGTTGAGGAATGACATCAATCATTTTCTTCACTAAAAAAGCAAAAGGTCATTGCAAAGAGAAGGAAGAAAGAAAAGAAAAAAGTGGATTTAAGAGATTCTGAAACTTATGCTTGAAAGAAAAGAAGCCAAAACAAGAAGAAAAATATTCTGAGATAATAGAGCTGAACAGATTATTCCAAAAGGCAGATCTAAAAGGCAAACATAGTATTACTATAAAATGTGCAAGGAACTAAATTTAGAAAACTGAAAAAGAAATGATATGTTCACCATCTCTCAAGCTGAAAGAACTGAAGAGCAAATTCAAGTATTGAGTTATAATACTGTAGGAATCTATAGGCAGAATGTTGAATGATGCTGGGAACATTAACAGAAGATAGAAGGAATAAATGGACTCACTGTATGAAAATAATTAGTTGACACTGAACTATTACAGA
>NW_006399949.1:2476847-2477508 GCF_000299155.1 Elephantulus edwardii
ATAATTAAAAAAATAATTACTAAAATGTGTGGAAAAGAATAACACAAAGCGAATGTGCAACTATGAATGAATGGAAATCCAAAATCTCTGTAAATGTTCATTAAAATTAATAAAATAAAATTTTTTTTAAAAAGCAAAACCAAACAAACTTCAAAAAGTTTGTTTGGACCAGTAGGCAGCTTCATGATTAATAGAGAAAATTTGAAGTTGTCAAACACTTCATTTTACTTGGATCCACAATTAACCTTCCCTGGTTATGTCATTAAATTAAATTAATTGGAAGGTTTTCAGCATGTTATAAAATTAAATGTATTATAAGTATATTTCAATTAAAATGCTAACATTGAGAAAAAATTAAAAACTATTACACATCCTCTCATGCGACTAATTGACTCTGAAAATCTGCCTGAGGGTAAGCTATGGGTTGGTTCTGACTCGATGGTACACAAGAACAACAACAACAAAAACCTTATACATTTTAATTATCACAACAACTTTCTGAAACATTCCTTCATTGAAATGAAATATTTAAAAGGGAATAGTTTACTTCTTTGAAAAACTAAGAGCCATCCCTGTTAACTTTTACTCTGCCTCTCCCCAGAAAAAATGTTAAGACCTAATACTATGACAATACTTTATCAAGTGAAATTAGAACACCTGG
>NW_006399949.1:2480038-2484357 GCF_000299155.1 Elephantulus edwardii
TTGGGTCTTATGGAATTTCTATGTTCAGCTTTTCTGAGGAAGCGCCAAACTGCCTTTCAAGAGTGGCTGTAATATTTTACAGTTCCACCAACAAGTATAAGAGTTCCTATCTCTCCATATCCTCTCCAACATTTATTACTTGCTGTCCTGTTAAACTTTGCCACAACTACTGGAGTGAGATGGCATCTCACTGTGGTTTTTATTTGCATCTCTCTTATTGCCATGATTTTAAGCATTTCTTATGTGTCTGTTGGTCATCTGAATATCTACCACTGTGAAAAGTCTTTCCATTTCTTTTGCCCACTTTGTAATTGTGTTATTAGTCTTTTTCTTGTGGAGGCCTTATAGGATTCTGTAAACGTTTGATATGAGACCCTTGTCTGAAATGGTATTGCCAAATTATTTTCCCCATTGGTAGGTTTTCTTTTCACTCTGTTGGAAAATATTTTTGATGGGATTTAATTACTAAAAGGTCCCATTCATTAATTTTTTTACTCTTTCTACCATAAACTAGGTGGTCTAAACTTGATTCCATTTTGTCTCTGATGAGCTTCTTGGTTTTGGGCTTTACTCCCAGGTCTGTGATCAACCTTGGGTTGATTTTTATGTATGGTGTGAGATGTGGATCCTGTTTTCACTTTCCACAGGTAGCAATCTGGTTTTGAGAACACCATTTGTTGAAGAGGTTGTCATTTCCCATTTGATAGGTTTTATTTCCTTGTCAAATATCAGTTGACCATAGATAGCTGGGTCCAAATGTCTAAACACAATCTAATGGACTGAGAAATTATGGTATATTCACACGATGGAATACTACACATCACACAGGCCAGTGATTTTGTAAATTACTACCTAATTTGGAAGGGACTGGAAAGCATTATGCTAAATGAACTAACTCTGTCACATAAGGACAAATACTGTGCAAAACCATTATTAGAATGAATATGCCTTGGGGAACCTGGGGTAGGGAAGCAAAGGAGTGAGGATGGGGGGGAAGGTAATCATAGTGTTACATAATTTGATCAGTAGAGGAGGGAGGTGAAGAGAATGAGAAAGATCTGGTGTGAAAAACAATACAAACTTTGTAAGTAAAGCAATATAATGTAAAACCCCCATAAAACCAAAAACCTGCTATATGAAACTGTAACTTAAATATAATAAAATTCATCTGACTTTAAAAAATAATTAAATGAAATAAATGCATTGCTCTTGCTACAAAGATAGGCTTGAAATTGCACCTGAGAATATTAATAAAGAGTATAGGTTCTTTCTTGACTCATGAACAACTTCTCAGTTCCATAAGGATGTTAATAGATGCAGTAGGACTTCATCGTCTCATTATTTTTAGTAGTAGTGTACATTATTATTGGATTTTGAAATTTTTATATTAAAACACTTATTTTGAGCTCTTAAGAAATTCCTAACTTCATTTCCAGTTCTCAAAAGAACTGAGGAAAACGTGAGGTTAATTTTACCATTTTTAGAAAAAAATTGCCATTTAAAAAATCTAAAGTGATTGCATTATGAATATGAATGACGTTCCATTTGCAATTATTCACTGACTTCTATGTGTATAGAATTCATTTTTTAAAAAAATACATAATTTATAAAGAAAAATTTTTCAATTTAAAGTTGTGAACATTTATTTTTTTTACTTTGACAAATATTCATTAACTTACATCAAGCATCATTTATTTTGCTAGGTTCTAATAATGGGGAGTGGTGATCACGTAGAATGGTCAATTCTATTATCAGACATTCATGAAACATATTTACAAGTTCAACCAACAAATGAGTGAACTCCCAGGTTAACTATTGTTTCTATAGTCTTATATTTTGACCATATATACACATAGGCATATTTCTATTGTTTTCTACTATTAAAGTGTTTTTTTACGATTACCAGACCACAACTTCTAATAGTAATATACAAATCTCACTCATTCATGTCTTAGCAATATTCTCTTAAATAGTCTCTTTGCGTGTGCATATGCCTGCATGTTTGCGTGCGTGCATAACAGAGGGAAAGACAGAGTCTGAAGAGAAAGATGATGAGGGAAAAATAAGAGAAAAAGAGGGAGGAGAAGTAATACATAAACTGATGTTTTAAAATTTTATTAAATGAGTAATTAATTCAACTGAAAATAAAGCCTAACAACCGTTGCTCCACAATTGTCACCTTATTAACGTCAATATATCGATTGACTAATTAAATAATATATAAACATAGACTGGCAGGTGATACTTTACACCCTTGTGTCCACTGCGTACATTTTGGCAGTCTCTGACCGAGGGGCTATGTATGACTTGGCCATGGAAACATTTGCAGTTGAATAAGCCTTCCTCATGGAGTAAGGGTAACTCCTCTCAGGTCCAATATCTGTTGGGAAGAGATTAAAGAAGAGAGATTAAAAATAAGCACTGCTAATGGAGCTATGTGGTCTAGTGTTAAGTAGCTGTGCTGTAACCCCATAGACACATGGTTCTTTCGAATCCACCAGCTGCTCTGAGAGAGAAAGATGGACAATCTCCTCTCATGCCATTAACTGCCTTAAAAAACCCATCAGAGGGTCAGCTATGGGTCAGTTCCGACTCCACGATACACAACAACAATAAGAAGTAAGAAACAGCTCTACCAGTGCAGTGGTTAAGTTCTCAACTGTGAACTCAATGAGCAACATCATGGACCTAAATGAACACTCCTAATTTGCTCTAAAAACCCACTGGAAGGTGAGCTATGAGTTGATTCTGACTCAACAAAAATGAATTTGAGTTTTGAAGAAGTAATCATCTAAAAAAAAATTCCAAGATTTTCATCCTATAAATTTAGCCAAAAATTTAAACATTTCTCTAATGAAGAAAGGGGTTAACTTGGTTTTTTTTTTAAATGATGGTTTTAGTATATCCAAACAGCATTAACAAACTCATTATTCACACATATTTGCCTGCATTCTCTACCCACATTTTGCATAATTACAAATATAAGTTTAATAATTTGGATGACATTAGAGATATAAAATTATATTGCATCTAAAGAATCACTATGTATTTGAATATCAGAAAGAGATATAGCTTTAGAATTTCTTTTTTCAACAAATATATCACTGGCTGAGTAATGAGGCTCTGGGGTTTTAAAATAGTTCTTCTTGAACTGCACTTTTTAATGGGATTGTTACTGTTGTTGCGTACCATTGAGTCAAAAAACGACCTATTGCTGACCCTTCAGCAGCTTGTCAGAGGCAGTAAATTGCACCAGAGGAGAATGCCTGCTTTTCTCTTGTGGAGAAGCTGGTGGATTAAAACCATGTGCTTTTGTGTTGGCAGCATAATTCCTTATCACTGAGCCGCATAATTCCTTATCACTGAGCCACCAGAGTTCCCTTTTAATGACATTAACTAAGAATTAAATAAGTGCCCAAAATGGTGAGATGTAATTTCATTGGGTTGAGAAGTGTTTTGTTTTGTTCTTACCTTTGAAGATGTATAAGCAGCATGTTAGAATGGTTCCGGCCAAAAAACATCCCAGAGATCCAGCCATTCCAAGCCAGCAGGACCAACCGAATTTATATTGGATGCCAAGAAATATATTGTGTAAAACAAGAGACGAACGTTCCACATAAACATCAACAGCATACCACACAGAGCCAATGATCCCTGGAGCTCCTGGAAGAAAGAAAATAGGCCTGGAGTTTTCCAAAGTTAGAGCCAAGGACATCTGCCTACTATACAAAATATGTGGTATCATTTAGAAGGATTATGACAATACTATCAATTTACTAAACATTTCTCCTTTAACTCCTTTTTTATTTTCTATTTTATGTCCCTTCCAACTTTATAAGTCAGCTGGCTAAACGAGTGGAATGGCTGGTGTCACCATGGTGACTCCTTGGTGGCAGTCAGGCAAGGGAAGTTTCTGGGGCCTTTTGTGTTGTGTATTACTGTCCTTTTGGTCTTCAAAGGTGGATGGGAGGCCCTGATCCTTAGAGTAAGGGTAAGTAAAGGTGGGGTTGAGCCTATGGAACCTGCTCCAGGCCCTAGCTTAAAATCCTATTGGGTCCAAGGGCCTGTGGCCCTTGGGCCAGCCTTTAATTGTTTTTGGTGAAACATTCTTCTAGGTCATGTAATTAACCCTGATCTGTCCACTTGCTGTGCAGAAGTAACTTATGGTTGCTGTGAAGACGAACACTGTGACAATGATGAGTCAAATGCGAGAATGGTTACCCATGGTGGACAGTGTTTGGTGAAGCTCCCCCATTAAAACAAGCTTGGAAGCAGGAGTGGCATCCACTTCCATAATAGCTTGCCTCTGGAAACCCTAT
>NW_006399949.1:2484732-2494889 GCF_000299155.1 Elephantulus edwardii
AATGAATTTCTTTATTATTCCTATCTTTCCAAAGATAAATTCTGATGTTGTAGAAGAGAAACTTAGAAATCAAAGAAAAAGTGTGCAACCCTATGAAAAGTAATATATTCAAATTTTATAAATAAACCAGTATAAAATAAAATTTAAAACAGAACCAGCAGAAAAAAAGAAGGAAGAGTATAAAAAAATAATCCATAGCATATGCTTATTTTATACTGATATTTTTAAATGTTGACAACATATGTCATTGGGAGTAGCTTTGGGGTCATAAGTTATATTGTTCAAAATGGCTTTTCTAGCCATCAGCTTTGACTTTCACTACATGACTAATTGAGAGGGAGCCTTAAAATAGGGTATGTAAACTAACCATTATGGGATTGATCAGTTTTTACCATTCCACGAAGTTGGAATTGAACATTATTAGCAGCAGAAAATAGATATTCTCATTATCAGCAAGGAGAAACTAGAGAAAGCAGTGCACATCCTTTGAGGTCAGAGCTTCCTGTGACAGTCAGACCTACATGGCAGCAGCAATAGCCTCAGCAGAGAACCAGAGACCAATGTGAAATAGAGCTAACTTTGGACTGTTTCTCCTTGGGGCCATAGTCATAGGCCTTCACTAGAGTTTGTTAGAGGACTAAGGGAAGACAACATAAGGGATTTAATGGAATTTTGTAACACTAGCAAGGATAAGGGAATTTGTAAAACTGGCCAAAGACATATTTCATCAAGTAGATGAAGCCTTGGATATACTCACCAGGTTGTGCCAAGAAATCTGGAGGACAGTTACCTGGCCAACTGACTGGAAGAGATACATATTTATTGCCATTCTCAAAAAACATAATCTAATAGAATATGGAAATTAGTGAATATTATCACTAAGATCCTATGCAAGCAAAATCTTGCTGAAGATTCTCCCAAAACGGACAAGAACCGTACATCAAAAGAGGACTGCCAGAAATACAGCTTAGAAGAGGCCATGGCAATAGAGATAGCATTACTGATGTCAAAAGGATGTTGGCTGGAAAGCAGAGAGTACCAGAAGTATGTCAATCTGTGTTTTATCTACTGTGCAAAGGCATTTGATGGTACAGATTACAGCAAATTGTATCTAATATTGAGAAAAATGGGAATCCCAGAACACTTGATTGTATTCATCTATAATCTATACCTATACCTGGAAGCTGTTTTCAGAACAGAGAAAGGAAACATTGCATGTTTCAAAACCAAACAGAAGTACATCAGGGATGTTTCTCTTCTCAATATCTTTTCAATATGCAGAATAGATCATTAAGGAGGCTAGACTTTATGAAGAAGAATGTGGCATCAATATTGGAGGAAGACTTATCAATATCCTGCATTATGCAGATGACACAATCTCTTGCCTGTACAAACTGAGGAGGACTTGAAGCATTTGCTGCAGAAGTTCAAGGATCGCAGCCTTCAATTTGGATCAAGAAAACAAAGATCCTCATCATTGAGCCAATAAACTTCATCATGATAGATGGAGAGAAAAAAAATCAAGATTGTTCATCACTTCATCTTTCTCAGATCCACAATTAACAACATTGACACCAACCGTCAGGAAATCAAAAGATGAGTTGCATTAGGGAAATGCGCTGTCAAGGACCCCTCCAGAGTAAAGATGTTTGAGAAGCCGTCCTGTCTGAAGAATGGTTTTATGAGGTCGGTGGGACCATTGCAAAGGATTTTAAACACAGTAGTAAAGCAGTACAGTTGGTTCTGGAATTAGTAGATGTTGGTCCCATGTCTGACATAATGGAAATTATTTTGGTATTGTGGATGCTGCAGTTGGAGACTGTTCCTCTTTGTGAATTTAATAGAGGTCAGATTTCCCTATCTTCACATAACACTCACTTTTTTTAATAGCCTAATTGTACTTTTCCCAAAAATCCTATATTCAAGACTAAAGTTATATCAGTTACATAATCAGCCCCTTAATTGAAGGTATTATTTTTAAGGTATTCACTTACATGTGTTGAGGTTAAACATAAAATAAAAAAATTAAAATTGATTTGATTTGAAAAGAAATCATTGCCTATTACATCATGTAGAAATAGACTAAGATATGTTTCTCCTTTACAATCAAATTTAATCTCAATAGATTAAATTTGGTATAGGCCATGGTCTTTTCAATTACTTCCTATATATATGAAAAAAAAGTTCAAGGATGACAGAAGAAGAATCTATGCTTTTGAGTTGTGGTGTTGAAGAGGAATACCGAATATTAAATGGACTGACAAAACAACAACAACAACAAAAGCCAAAATTTGGTGGCTAGGATGGTGAAACTTCATCTCACATACTTTAGGCATGTTGTTGGGAAAGGTCAGCCCTTGGAAAAAAGACATCATTCTTGGAAAGATGAAGGTCAGTGAAGGAGAGAAGACCCTCAATGAGATGGATTGACATAGGTTCAAATATATTGAAGATGATGAAGATGGCATATGACAGAAAATTTTAGATCTGTTGTTCAAAGGGTCTCTTTGAGTTGTAGATGATTCACTTGCACCTAACAATAACCACGCAACAAGATTAGACCATCTAGCAATTGCCTGTTTTGAGTTTAAGATGTTAGTGTTCTGTTACTTCAAAGGCACACATTATATGACCAGGCTACTGTTTGTGGAAATTAGTTCAACTTCATTAAACACAAACTAACCAGGCTTATCGGGACTTTGATTAAGTAAAAATCTGCAAAGCATTTGTTTGTAGTAGGTTAAATTCTCTAGTTTGATATTGCTCTGCCCACATGGAACAACCATATAAAAATTGAGGATAGATGTTATTGGTCCTGCCTCATGCTATTTTAGGGAGTTTGGGTGATCTAATTGTAAGAACCTGCAGTACAATCCCAGAGGCACCTGGTTCAAATCCACTGGTTGTTTCATAGGAGAAAGACTGACAATTTCTTCCCATTTGATTTACTGCCCCTGAAAACCTGCTGGAGAGTCAGGTATGAGTTGGTTCCAACTCAATGGCAAACAGCAACCACAACAATAACAACATATATACAAGTGTCTCTAAGTATTTTAGTTTCAAAATTCCTATCAATTCTCTACCCTAAAGTAATTGGTCATATTTCCACTTTTATTCGCTTTATTAATTCTTTGTTGCCACCATATAGTTTTCTTTCTGGAGGATGTACCCCTTGGTTTATATTTATTCATACTTTGATTTCATCAACATATACTTCCTCTTAATTGACCTTAAGATGCAAAGGAAACATCACAATGTGCTGTAGGGAGACTAAGCTTTGAAGTTAAAGACCTACTGTGTAAGATACCAGCTGTCTGTTTTACTAACGAACACAGGTAAAGTGCTTCTTGACTTACTCTTTATTAGCTGTGCTTGGTTTATTACTCTTCAGAGTTGCACTTACTCATCTACCTCTTAAGCGAGGAAAATACGATCTCTATTGTTACTTTTATGATTAAGTTAACTAATACATGGGAAAATGCTAACATATGACTTGGCATAATATATTTGTTGCTAAAAAGAATGGATAGGAGTGTGGAGTACAATAGTGTATGGATAAGGAACAGGGATTGAGGCTTATCCAGAATTGACATTTAAGAACATAAGAAATTAAATATAAAACATCTGATTAATTTAAAAATCATTAGCGAAGCCATTCCAGGTCATCAGTAAACAGATCTGACAAAAATAATAATTATCTGATTCCAGAGCTAAAGGAAATAAGGTTGGTAAAATATGTCCTTTGTTTCTTCAATGAAGATCAGCAAGCCATGTGTTATCCTAAAATGAATCTCTGTTTCTAAGCAGCCTCCCCGTCTTTCACCTCTATTGCTTAGATGACTATCCATCTCTAGCCTCATTACTAGTCCATACTGGTACCTGCTATTAGTAATGTTGTTCCAGCTACAAAGCAGATGCGGACTTTGATGTCAGGCTCATCAGGGAGGAATTTCACACAGTCAAGACCAAGGAGCAGAGTGATGAATCCAAATCCGGCTAGAATGTCTGCAGTAATCATTAATGCCCGCGTTAACACCAGCTTCACTGCAAGATCAGGGCAGGTGGTCATGGAAAAAGGAAGGAAGCAGGTTAATTCACTCACGGCTTCATGATCAAATAGACAAGCACATAAACCAGACCATTCCTGCAAATAAGACTTTAAATTTGAAGGATCATGGAAATGAGTTTTTCATACAACTTCAAAATGAGACAGATTATTACAGATCTTGTTTTCAACCTAGGAGAGGGAATGGTACACAGTGGGAAAGGACAGAGCCTCCCACTCTCAGATGAATCTTGCTCACAGGTATTACAGCTGAATACTGATGTGAAACTAGAGTGATTTCTGCAGAAGTTACTCAATGAATAAAGGACAAATAAATAAATTATCTCTAAGTTTATTTCAAGGCACACAGTTTAAATCCACCAATTGTTTCACAGAAGAAAGATATACAATCTCCTCCCACATGATTTTCAGCCTCTGAAGACCTGCTTTGAGGTTCAACTACAATTCAGTACTGACTCATTGGCATAATAAAAGCACAAATGTTGATTTGAACTTTTCTTGAAGAATTGTTTTTTTAAAAAGAAAATCACATCTAAATTTGGTAAAGGAGCATGGGGAGGGGGAAGAAAATATTTTAGGCACACTTGACAATTCAGTCTGGTGAGAACTACCTAGTTAGGGGGCTTTGGTGTTTTAGCCTGTAGGGAGTTGCAATGTTAACCCAAAAGCTGCACACTTCTGAGGTTCAAATTAATCACCAACTCTGAGGAAAAAAGATGGTCAATCTCCTCCCTTTGTAATTCACAACCTTGGAAGCTCAATGGAGAGTTACTGTAAGTTGGAAGTGGCCCAAAAGCTATGAGATGAGTTGAGCCATCAAGTTCATGGACAGAGTAGAACTTCTTTACAGTAGGGTTACCAAAGCTGCAGATCTTTATGGAAGATTTCTCCCATAGAACAGTGACTAGATTAGAACACCTACCTCCCTTTAAGCAAACAGTCCAAATCTATCTTTAAAGGGGAGGATGTGTTTTCTAATCTTGAGGTGGAATCAATTTCTGTAAGTCATATTATGCAGTTTTTCAGTCTTTTAGGTCAGAACTTTCCTTGGCCAAAATTTTAAACTTTCAGCCTTGCTTTGGCCACTGAATGGCCTATTTGGCAAGGAGTTGTGCTGCAATCCTGAAGGCACGCTGTTCAAGGCCACCAGCTGCTCCACAGGCAGTCTCCTCCTGTGCAATTAACTGCCTCTAAGAACCTACTGGAGGGTCAGCTGTGGGTTGGTTCTGACTCTATAGTACACAACAACAACAACAGACAAAAAGAATATATGATAAATATCATCAGTTGTCTTCTACAATAGAAGTTGTATCACTGATGGTAAACATCTTCTGACGGTATGTCACACTGAGGCAAAATTACAAATTGGAGAAATAATTTCTATAACAGAGAGTTAATTAACTCAAGTCAAAATTGCTGGTACTTTAACTGAAGCTTAGAGAAGTAATAAAATCCATGCTCTGATGGTGTGGTATTTAATCATGTTTTATTTTCTTGGTGATAAAGGGCTTCCTCAAACTTTAAAATAACTTTTTCCTCAATGGGTGACCTCAGACCTATTAGTAATAGGTTACTTGCAAAAATGTGGCCAATTATCCCTATTCAAATTAAAAAAAAATAAATTCTAAGCTTCATTGAAGAGAGAGGAAATTAATGTTTGAAATCCATTTTAACCTTACTGATGGAAAAATATAATACAAATTTATTAGTGTACTTAAATGTGACTATATAATTATTTCCAGTATAGAATTTGGCATTCTTTTTTTAAAATAAAAGTACAAAATAAGAGATATTTTCCACAAAATTGAGAGACTATATATTAGTGTACTTAATATATTCTTTTTCTAGAATAAAATTGGCATTATTTTAAAAAATTCAAATAAAGGCAAATAAGACCCATTTTTTTAAAAATAGAGAGGAGGAAAAATAGATGACTCGTACATCCTATTATTTTATATATTTCAGTAGACCCTCTTCAACTTTCAAATGATAGTGATCTGGTTTGTTGGTCCTCTACCCAGGACCCCAGTCTCATGGTTTCCATACTTGGGAATGTTGCCTTTGAAGTTAAATCCTTTTTCCGATACCTGAGAGAAGCCCAGGCTCAGCAATACTATCAGAACTCTCCACTTTCCATCCCATAGCAAGGTCACCAGATGCTCTATAGAGCCCCAGGCTACATCCAGTTCTCCAGAGCCCATGGCCAGTCCAGTTCCAGGGAGGTAACTTGAAAGCAGATTGCTCCCACATAGTAAGTGAGGAATTCACCTGACATAACGGTGTTAACATGTTGGTCAGGGAGTCTCAGAGAGTCTCTATTACCAGAGTCCCTGCCAAGATAATTATGTGGCTGGGACTTCACAGCCTAGTCATGCATGACAATAGAAAGAAAAAGTCATCTATGAGTGATAGTAAAGACTAGAAATAAAATCCAATCATTTTGTGGGTAGCAGTCTAACATAGTCTAGAAATACTAGTTTTCAAGAAACCATTTTTATATCTCTTGCTCTTAGCAAATAATGCTATATATAAAAGAAAAATAAAATCATAGATCAAAGATTAGTATATTATTTGAAATTGATAGGAATCTACCAAATAAAGTTTTAATAAATTAAGAGTAAGCTGTAGCTGAATATCTGTAGATGATTAACCTGCATTCAGTGATTTGTCTCTGTGATTGTAGTTCCTTACATAAATGTACATAGTATTTAGTGCTTGAAATGTTTAATCTTTCTTTTTTTCTTTCAAGTCTAAATATGTCGCTGCATTTGACCCAATCATACTACTTAGCAGTTAGATGGAGGTTAGTGCAGTGAAGTAAAAAGGAAAGATTTAGGAGGTCTTTGAAAGAAAAACAAAAACAAACCAAAAAACCCCAACCCTGAAATAGAGACCTTCGAAATTAGTATTACAGACACCCAAATCCTAAATGGCAGATGAAGTTCTTTTAAAGGACTACTTTTAAAAGACTTTACCCTGCAATTGAATAGACTGATTGAAATAAGGGGAAAGTCACATTCCAAAGGTTTACTTTTCATGTTTCTTAAGAAAAGGAGTTGCCATGTGGTGTCACTACCCATCATGTTCTTTGAAAGAAACTAAAACCCCTTTGCTTCAAGTGCCATTTCTTGGCACAGTGTTTCTTTTACTATAGAGATGGGTTGAGAGACTCAATTAAGATGGTTTTTAGTTTAAGAGATCTCTTTATTCATAACACCGTGCATGAACCATGGTAATGTGGCTTATTTTAATTTAAAATTAAATATGATAAGGACAGGCATGGCTTTAATATTCTTGTTAGTAATGTGGCACAAGTTCTGATTTAAACTTTTTTCATTTATCATTGAAAAAGGGAGGTTTTTTTTTTTTCATTTATTAGTCTTTTTTTGGTCATCATGACCTCAGTGTCTTTGTCTGCCTGCCTGCTTCTTCTATACCTGTATCTTTACCTCTCTTGCTTAGCAAACTCCAGATGAAATAACAATAAACCTTCTGTTTGAACTGAAGCTAGAAAGGTGTCTCTGCAGTGCCTTTCATCTCAGCTGTCAGTTCTAATCACACAATCAGAGCCCTAAAGAATTCCTTTCAATTCGGAAAGTGTTTACGATGAGTCTACTGTGTGTTAACACTGTGTCAAGAGCTTTGGGGATAGTAGGGATGAGGATGATAGTGTCTCTATCCTTGAAGAATTTCTAAATATGTGGGAAGAGATAAAATATGCTTTTAAAAGAGCACTGCAATTCACATTTCAGAAAAGAATTCTACTTGCAATTGAAACATTTAAAAGTGGTCAGAGGTGGTTGGTTGGTTTTTTGTTTGTTTTGTTGTTATTATTTTGGTTTTTTTAAGGTTCTGTGAAAAACAAACACATGTAATGGATATTGAGCTGGATATTTTTTTGTGGTTGCTCCCACCCCACCTCTGACCCCAGTTTCACCACACCCGTGCCCCTGGTAACAAAAGGCTGAGGCATACATACAGGGGTGTTCAGCAAGAATAGAGTCGTACTCATCGCAGGTGCGAATCCCATCAAAAGCATTGGTGACGCACTCCCACCAGAGGCCGCGGCACTTTGTGCTCACCTGGACATGGAGAAGACAAGAGTGCGAAACAATTCATTCAGACATACTTTGGCTCCCCCTGATCAAAGGGAGAGCTTGGCAGCTCTGAGTTTGATAGCAAAAGTACAGTGGTTACAAGCGTGATCAGAATTTCATTTACAACAAACAACGCCTTTGGACTATTTCCCCTTAAGCACTGACAATTAAAAGCTTTCCCCGCCAGGAAATGAATCTACTTCCTGATCTGAGGAACAGAAATTGGTCATGACTAAGATGGATAAGATCAACACTTAAATATATTCAAATGCCAAGGACTGATTCTATCACTGAACTCAGCATGGAAGCAATTCATGTCACTCTTCCATGCTGACATTTACTCATTAAAAAAAAAATCAATATAGCAATGCTTGACAACTGCTAATATCTTGAGCCTATTAGGAATTTATAATTTTTCTTCTTCACCATGAAACACTGAGTTCCATAAAGACAGATGTTATATCATTTATAAATTTAAAATAAATGCCTGGAAAAGTTACACATAAAGTTACTCATAAGTTAAATATTGTCGGTGCCGTTATGCACCATCAAGTCAGAACTGACTCATAGTTGATCGTCCAGCAGGTTTTTAGAGGCAGTAAACGTCCTGGAGGAGAGTACTCATTTTTCTCCTGTGGAACAGCTGGTGGAGTAGAACTCTGTGCTTTTTTTGTTGGCAGTGCAATACCGTACCACTAAATTTTAATGAAATATTAAGCCACAAAGCCTTAATGCAATATTGTACTTGTTAAGTATCACAGAGTCAAGTACAACTCACAGCTACTCTATGAGCAACCCACCTGAACCTTATTTTCTCTTGTGCCACCCTTATCATCTCTAACACAGTTGACCCTATTGATGAATATGTCAGTTCTTTTGGGGAGTTGTTCTTTCTTTTGCTGACTTTCCACCACTCCAAGCATGATGTCCCTTTCCAAAGGATAACGTTTTTAAGCAATATGCCCCAAATATGAGATGAAGCTTTGTCTTGTTTCTAAGGATCACTCTGACTGCACTTTCTCCAAGATATATCTGCTTTTTTTTTTTGGCAGGGATGTGTCCTATTTCCATACCTTTTCAATCTATATGCAGAACAGATCATCCAGGAGGCTGGGCTTTATGAGGAGGAATGTGGCGTCAGGATTGGAGGGGGACTCATCAAAAAATCTGTGTTAAGCAGATGATACAACCCTGATTGCTGAAACAGAGGAGGATCTGAAGTGCTTGCTGCAGAAGGGCAAGGACTGCAGGTTTCAATATGGATTGAAGCTCAACATCAAGAAAACACAGATTCTCACCACTGGGCTGGTTGGCAGCATCATGATAGATGGTGAAGAGATTGAGATTGTTAACAGCTTTAGTTTACTTGGTTCCACAATCAACACTGTTGGTAACAACAGCCAGGAAATCAAAAGACAAATTACACTGGGGAAGTCTGAAGTTAGAGACCTCTCTAGAGTACTGAAGTACAAAAATATCACTCTGGAGACTAGGGTGCACCTGATCCAGTCCAGAATCTTACAATCACTTGCTATGCATCAGAAACCTGGACAATGACTAGGAATGATAGGAAGAGAATTGATGCCTTTGAGTTGTGGTGCTGGAGAAGAATATTGAATATATTCCTAGAGCGGATAAAACCAAGATGTTCCTTGAAGGTAATGATTATAAGGCTTCATCTGGCATATTTTGGGTATGTTGCAAGGAGGAACTAGTCCTTGGGGAAGGACATCAAGCTTGGAAGGATGGAGAAACAAACACGAGAGAAAGACCCTCAATGAGATGGATTGATTCTATAATGGGGGTAATGAGGGTAGGTGTGTCAGAGACAATGAGGTTGACACAGGTTAGAGCAGGTTTCAGGGCTATTGTACTAAGGTACACTATGAGTCTCAAGTGATTTGATGGTACATAAAAACAACATGGGATATTCAACAAATACTCTTTTCCAGTACCACAAGTCAAAGGCATCAGTCTATTTATTCTTTTTTTTT
>NW_006399949.1:2495719-2506413 GCF_000299155.1 Elephantulus edwardii
AACAACAACAACAACATTATTAATTTCAATGGAAATTTACAGAGACTTTGGATTTCCATTCATTCATTGTTGCACTTTTCTCCCCTCCCAATCCTCCTCCCTAGTATAATACCCTCACTGAAAAGTAAAATAAAAATTCTTTCATTGTTTTACAATCCCTCCACTCAGTCTTTTTGCTATCACTCTTCTTCATTTTTCAGCTCTCAGACGCATATGAAGTGTTTGAAAAGACTGTGGAGTGAATCAAGAGCACCTTAGTCTCCAGCATGACATCATTGCTCTTCAGTATTTTGGAGAGATCTCTGACAGCAGACTTTCCCAATACTATGGGTCTCCTGATATCCTGGCTGCTGGCACCAAAGGTTCATTGTTGAAAAATGAAATCACTGACAACTTCAATCCTTTAACCATCTATAATGATGTTGCCTATTGGTCTAGTGGTGAGGACCTTTCTTTTCTTGATGAAGAGGTGAGACTGTAGTCCTTAATCTTCTGCAGCAAATATTTCAAGTCCTCTTCACTTTCATTCAGCAATCTCGGTTGACCTGAAGGGCCTTGGGCCTGAAGAAGATCTCTGCGGGCAACTTAGTGAGACAGTTGAGTCACCACATTTTGCTTGCAATGTGTCTGCAGGGCCTTGAAAGGCAATGTTAAGGCTCACAATTTTTCTCCTTCTGTGACAGCTTACAAATTCTTAAACTGTAAAATAAATATAAACAGTTCAAGCAACAGTTTCATACCGTCTGACAGCTGTAAACCACTTTTACCTGGCAATGTAGTGGAATAACTTTAAGTGACCACTTAGAG
Organism: Elephantulus edwardii; assembly: GCF_000299155.1. Lineage (NCBI taxonomy): Eukaryota > Metazoa > Chordata > Mammalia > Macroscelidea > Macroscelididae > Elephantulus > Elephantulus edwardii. Next base: position 2,496,527 of record NW_006399949.1, read on the forward strand.
CTAAAAGGTACTAGTATCCTGGGCCTTCCTAAACTTTGTCTTTAAACTATATGTTACAGTCAATTTCTCAGAACTATAGACACGTCAACAGAAAATAGTTTTGAGTATTCTTGACAGCACTCTGACAGATGCAACAGAACTGTGATTTCTTCCTTTGACTTTGTTACAGATCTACATTATCTAAGAAGTCTGAAAATAGTCTAGTAAAGTTTAACCAACAATTATCATGAAAAGAGGTTTTTTTCCTCACAAGAAATAAATAACAGAGCAGGATCAGATGAAAGCCCAAACCCACTTTTGTGGAACTGATTCTGTCTCATAATGACTCTATAGGACTCTGTAGGCAGAAAAGCCTCAGAGGGTCTCCTAGCCTTGCAATCTTTATGCGAGCAGATCACTTGGTCTTTTTTCTCATAGAGAAGCAGCTGGATTTGAACTGTTAACCTCAAAGTTAGCAGTCGCACAGTTAACTGTTACTTCACCAAGAGATTATGATTTGTGTGGGGTAGAAAGGAGAGCATATAACAACACTTTATTTTTTAAAAGACTTCTGTCAGAGAATACTTGAAACATTAGATTCTCTGCCCCATATTGTGTGAAAGAAGTCTTTTTCATGTTATAATTACATCACAATTTTAATATGATCCCTCTATTATGTCTTGATATATAAAACTATAATAAGAATTATTTGCTAAGTTAAATATATACTCTTCATCAGGTACCATTTTAAAGCATGTTGTTTTCTTGTTGTTCCTTAAAAAGATTCTATTATCACTATTCCTATCTTCTATTATTTTTCAAAGTATAATTTCCATTTTATTTTCAGACAAGCTTTTTCTTCAGCTTTTAAGGAATCAAATCCTTCCATGGGCTTTGGTGGAGGTCTTGGAGTAGCACCTGCTGGTCTAAATCTAAGTGGAGGTGTTCTGTCCTTCTGGGGCTTCGGGAGAACAGTCCTTCACCACCTTGCTGTGAATGGCACAACTCACACAACAGTGCAGTTTCGGCAGAGATTTGGAAGCACATATGCCTCAGAGACACTGGCTTCGGAAATGTCCTGACAGCAGCATTATTTCGATTAGGAGCTTCTTAACTGCCTTGTCTTTGGGTATGCAGTGGACCCAGTTCATGCAGCAAATAGGCTGCATGTGGCCTCGGCCTTTTTTGACACTACTGTTGTTTCTCCTTTTCTTTGTAGTCTTGGAAGCAAGAATGCCAAATGATATTTCCAAGGAAACATTAAATTAAGTGATAGGAGTCAAATGCAGCAGTATGAATGTGTGCTCCTAAGTGTTATTGCCTACTTTTTTGCTATTGTTAGGTACCATCCAGTTGGAATTGACACATAGCTGACTCTCTACTGGCTTTTCATATTGTAAATTACACAGGAAGAGATTGTCTATCTTTCTCTCATAAGGCAGTTGGTAGATTTCAACCACCTGCCTTTGGGTTGGCAGCACAATTGTTTACCCACTAGATCAGAGCTCCTTATTGCATACTTAAAACCTATTTAGCAATTTATAAAACTGTTTCAGATAAAAGTACTCCACAATTAGATACAAGAAGGCCATGGGCTTTGCAATTACTTGCTATGCATCAGAGACTTGGATAATAACTAAAGAGGATAGAGCAAGGATCGATGCCTTTGCATTGCAGTGCTGGAGAAGAGTATTGACCACACTGTGGAAATGTCAAGGACAAGCAAGTCTGTCCTGGAGAGGATGAAACCAAACTTCTTCCTGGAGGCAAAGAGTCTGAAGCTCCAGTTCATATACTTTGGCACTGGGCTGGAGGGACCAGTTCTTGCAGAAGCATATCATGCTTGGAAGTATAGAGAGATAGCACAGGAGAGGAAGACCCAGAATGAGATGGAATGAATCAGTGACTGGAGAAATGGGCTTTCATCTGTCACAGATGGTGAAACTGATTTAGGATAGGGTAAAGTTCAGAACTAATGTACATAGAGTTGCAGGTCACTTGACAGCACACAACAACAGCAACAACACAAGCCTTAACTTGAATGTAATCTCAAGGTCACGAATTTACACTTGTTTATTCCTCCTAAGGTTAACTCTGAAAGTGGTATTTTAGACTAAAGGAAAAAATATCTGATCTGGGGAACCACAGAGACCAAAAATCTGAAGAAGAAAATGTATCTTGTGTAATTTAACATATCAGTTTCTGGAAAAGGAGATGAACATCTACATTTATATTTGCATAAAACATAAGCTATTGTGGGAAAAAACCCCAAACAACCCCAGACTTTAAATATAAACTGACTTCTTAGAATAATCAACCATACAAGTTCTAAATTACAGTACTTGCCCTGGGATAAAGTTCAGGTAGGAAAGGGTAGGACTGAAGGATTCATAGAAATGAGAATCCCAAAGAGGAAACAAGGAGATAGCAAGAGAGTACCTCAGGAATACAAAATGATTAATACATATGTGTTCTTTGAATGATTTAGCAAATACATTATAATGTTATTAAAGTGCTTAAATATCCTAATAAGCAGAGTAGTGATTGTGTGTATATTTAGCTACCATTACTAAAACAGAAGATGTGATATGTGACTAGATAGATAAGTGTCTTCCCAAAAGTTATGTTAGTCCCAAGATCTGTGACTATCTACCTATTTGATAAAAAAATTACTTGAATATGTTAGTCCTTTGTAAATGGAATTCTTTTCCACTCTGAATTTTTTGTTGAAACCCTGTATTTTCAATAATAGAAAACATTTTAAATATTTTTTTAAAAAAGGAAATAAAGGTTTTATTACAAGTGCAAGGGTATATGTGTACCTCAAAAGATCTCTGATACTGACTGAAGTTGATGGGATGAAACACTGTTCTTCAGAGTCACGCAGATGTACAAGTCCTTACAAGATGGCAGTATACACTAAATGGGATAGAAATGTCCCACTAAGCATCCAAAGTGGAAAAGGCTGGTGGACTCGATCTGCCCTAATGTTCATAAAAGGGTCAAATAGTTGAAAATGTAGATATTATCCTAGTTCATCAATATAGTCCCCTAATCAAATGACAAGTGTGTTTATAAAGTCATAGACAAAAGAGACACAAACAAAACGAAGGAGATAATATAAAATAGACAAATAGATTGGGATGATGTATAACAGGCAAGTTAGGAGCATGACAAATAGAAACAAAACAGAGGCAAAAAATGGGTTCTTCTCTAGAGTCTTTAGAGAGAAGGAAAACACTGCTGAAATTTCAGGTTATTTCAGACTTTTGGCATCCAAGTATAAGAAAGATTAAATTTTAGTTGGGTTAAAGTAGGAATCTTGTATGACAATCTTAGGGAACTAATGCACTAGAGATTATTTACACTGGGCTGTTATGCCATAAACACGTTTTCTCATAGTCCATTGCTTTTCAGTCTTTCACTTAACAGAAACACACTGGATCCAGTTCATTCCAACTTGAGCTAGGCGGTGTGGACTTGAGGTCAGTGTTCTATAATCTATTATCTACAATCCCCTGCTGACAAATTCATGACAAAAGCCAACTAACACACCTACTAAAGGGAAATTATGTAGAAAGTGTCCAGTGATACATACATGGATATTCATATTTTACACTAAAAGAGTATTTTTGCCTTTGCAAAATAATCCAGTAGTGGTGTCATTTTCATGCTATTGATCATTTACTTGCAATGACCATATTTAGCAAAGCAATGAGCTCATTAGAGGAAACAAGGAATCCAATTTCATTAGGTATTAATGCTTAGGGGCACACTATGAGATTGCTTGGTATTCACACTCAGTTAAGGTACGTGAGAATAGCGGCCATAATTAACTCAACTTCTGTGTTAATATAGCACTTAATAGAGACACCCTTAAAGGTGCCTTTGTGCAAAAAAGAACAAGGTTAAAAGACCTGATGTTATTTATCATATTCAAGAAATCCTTCCTTGTCTATAACGTAGAGTTTTCATTTACCTATCCCTCTGATGTAAAGTGACTTACAAAGTGTCTAAAACAAACAAATATTAATTTCTTAAAAAGTATCAAGACAAGTTTCTTACAAAGCAAGCCAGTGTTTGAAAGATTAAGGGTAAGAAATGAAAAAGTTGACAATTTTGATTTCACAGGTTAATTAAAACTGGAGATTGAACATTGCTGTTTTCTTCTTTCTGCATGTGGCTTACATATTGGTAAGTAACAGAAAAAATGAAACCACATTTAACTTGAAATGAACTTTCAAAAACTAAAAAAGCCCAAAACCCCCAAATCCCTCATTATCTGCCTAATCAGAATCAGTTAACAGCTGATCCTTCAGAGGGCTTCTTGAGGTTATAAATTGTGGGGTGTGGGGATTGCCGACTTTCTCCAGTGGAGCTGCTGGGCCATTAGAATTGGCAGATGTGCCACCTTGATAGTGAGGTTTGCAGCTCAACTCTCTATGAACTACAAGGGAATTTTCTTCTAAATAGAGATAAATCATCTTAATCAGGGAGTGACAATAAAATACAACTAGAAATATAAGAGTAGCATAGAACTCTTAATATTAATTACTTCACATCAGATAAAATGTAGAAATTTTACAGAACAGTCTAGATTTTTGGCTTCCCTTAGAATTGGGTCAACAGGCCCCTGGACCTCTCAGTCTCATACACCAACAGTGAGCATGTGTTGGATGGAAGCTCCCCCCATTTCAGATAAGCCGAATTCCCCATTTTTCCTCACCAGCCTCCCTGCCTCATGCCTGAAGGCATTTGCATTTTCTCCTTCTAGTTAAAATATTAGTAATATTCCTCTTACAATATATCAACCTGTCAAACTTGTAAATGTCATTCCAATCTCATTTCTTCTATTCTTCAATGCCTCACTATGCATTTCCCCCAAAGTAACTTTCTTTTATCTCCCCGGACCCTAGTCTATGTAACTGTAACCTCTTCTCAGATGCCCCTAAAACTCACTGTCATTGAGTTGATTCTGACTCTATATGTTTTAAAATAACAGTGATAAAGACTCTATAGGACCTCATAAGATGGAGTAGAGCTGATTCAGTAGGTTTCCTAAGAGGCTATGAAACTTCAAAAGGGAAAATTACTCTCATATTTCTCCCTCAGAGCTGCCAGTGACGCTTAACCCACTATTAATTTATATGTATCTGTCTTCCAAGGCTGTTTGTCTTGTCATCTTATAGTCAGCACTTTGTCAGCAGTATTTATCACCTGCTAAGTGTCAATCAGCAGGATAACAAATCCTGGGATAGAGACATGATCAAGACAGAAACAATGACTTGCTTCAAGGAGCATAGGATCCTCCTCCTTGGTATATAATAGGTGCTCAGTAATTATTCTGATGGGGGAAGCTGTCAATTTCCTAATCCCCATAAATTCTCTTTTTAACTTTGGTGTTGTTGTTGAGTACTGTTGAGTCAGAGTTGATCAATAGGAGGAAATTTATCATTCTTCTCCCAAAGTGGGTTCAAATAATATGTGTTTGGGGTTACAGCACAGCTTTTTATCACTAGGCCACCAAACCTCCGAACTTTGAAGTGGAGAATGGTTCCTGATGCATTGTACCAATGCAACGATAATTGATAACTAACTCATTGCCCTTGGGTTAGACCTTACCCAGAGCTGACACTCCAGAAGGTTTTTTGAGACTACAAATCATACTGGAGGAGACTGCTCATTTTTCTTCCATGGAACAGCTGGTGGATTTGAACCATTTTCTTCTCTGTTGCTTTCTCAACTCCTTACTCACTAGGCCACCAGAGTTCCCTGATGCTTAATGAACATTGTAATCTGACTGAATAAACTAGAGCAGATTAAATCCGTGGGTTAAAGCACCACTATTTAGACTTGTGAGTTTAAATAAATGTCAACCTGGTCCCTACCTACTCTTACCTGACTTTCCCACATCACTGAGAATAATCTGACCAGTGCTGGAATAGGATGGTTGACATTTTTAAAGGACAAGAAACATAAATTCAATATCAAATAACTGACAGGGGCGTTTAAGATAAAAGAGTCCAACTTTAATCATTCTTCTCTGAACATATGATTGATATATTATTAAACAAGAAGGAAAAATTTTAGGAGACTGGTTTGATGAGGACTCTTTCCAGTTCAATTTGCAGCAGCTTAAGTTAGTTGTTTAATCTTGGATTTTCTTATTCTGAATTCTATAGCAGTTCCCTCTAAGATTCCTCTATCCTCTCTTTATTGCTCTCATATCCATAGAGCTGGTCCCAACTCACAGCTCCATTCACTCTCTTAATATGCACCCTAGGTATGTTAGTAAGTCCTCCATGAATTTATTTAAACAGATGTATCATCTTCCTAGTTTGTGTAAGTTGATGCAACATACCATAGATCACCAGATGAACATGGAAAGTTTAACCTCAAATGTCTGCTACAGGAACTCAAAATCCAGTGGAAATGAAAACTACTCTACAAATAATCAGAATAGATATAAGATGTAATAATTTTAATATTTTTATTATGCCTGAAAGAATTATAGCCTTATTAATGCAAACAGGCATCCCAGAGGAGAACTGTAATATGGGGCTAAAATAAATTATAATTTGATCCAAATTTGTTAGAGGTGAAAAATGTTAATCATAGTAGTGCTTAATGCAGACAAGGTTCTCAATAAAAACTTAAAATATTAACTAAAAGTGAGATAATCTTATGAGAGTATTTTTTCTTTTTCACAATTGAGATGTTAGTAGTTTTAAAAATGAATTATTCTTTTTTTCTATCTAGTGTGAATTTTTAAGACATAAAATGTAATTTATGTATTAATGATGCTATTCATTCACAACCTATTTTCTTTCTTAATGTGGATATATAAATTTATAATAATGTGGATACATAAATTTTGTTATTTGTTTTGTCTCTATTTCTAACATTTCCCCTGGCCAGAAATAAAGGAAACAGTCATAAGTATAAAAATGAGCAAACTATAGCTCAGAGCAGTAAAGAAAATTTCTCCAAAAGAATCAATAGAAAATAGGAATAGAACTTAAGTCCCATATCTCTCTTGTCAACAAACATTATACCAAATGTCATCACCCACTCTAAAACAAAACAACAAACAATGAACTGCAGGGAGATAATAATATATCTAACATTTATTGACTGATTTGTATTTCTCTTTGGTGCTGTAGTAATTGCTTCAGATACACAAGCTCATTCCATCCTTACAAGAAACTTATGATGTACACATTATTATTCCCCCTTTTCAGAAAAAGAAATTGTATTCTCAGGAGTTTAAAAGGTTATCTAAATTCACACAGCTTCTGCCAGGTAATTTGTCATGGGGGGGGGGTGTGTATTTAACCTTGCGTCCCTCTGAACTCCCGCGCTGTAAATCACTGTAATATATCACTCAACTTAATGTGTTGTGTACTAAAATAATCAAGAAATGACAATTATGAGATGGTCGAGGGGTATTGCTATATGATGATTTCTGCATAGTAGATACATTTCCTAAGTTTAAGGTCTAGGTGAATCCCCCCTTCTCCAATTGCCTCAATACAGGGAGGTGGATTTTTAACCTTGATTTTTACCTCTTCATCATCCTCTTTCCCCACATGCAACCAATTACCAAATCCATCAATTTGAGTTCTTTGGGGTTTCCAAAATCTTTACTTGTCCCTCCGTGCTTGCCACTACTGCTCAATGTCACAAGCCAGCTAATTATTCTCCGTATACCTCATTTCATCAGTCTCCCATGTGTAGGCAGGACAATTGATCTCATTTCATGTATATACAAGCTTGCTCACAGCCCACTAATGTTGGGCTTTGTCCATGATACAAGAAGTACGTTTTATACAATACATAAAGCCCTTGACATCTGAGTTTCTGTTTTATATTCCTCACCTCTGAAACAATTCTTTGCCTGCAAGAATACCAACAATTTCACAAACCCAGAATGCTCTCCCACTATGATCTCTGCATGTATCATTTCTTGTGTTTGGAGTACTCTTCACTTCCCCCGGACCCACTCATATTTGCCCTTTAAGTCATAGTTTAGATATTACTTCTTCTAAATAATCTGGATATGCATGATGGAGAGAGCTGCCTATTCAAAGTTATTCTTTCTTTTAGCTTGTACTAAAACTACCGGCTCATCTTTTAGTAACTGAGAGCAATATAAGGCACTTTCGGGTTTCATTCTCCTTCATAAACCTGAATCTCACCACAGTCCTGGATGCAAAGAAACTCTTGTGAAACAAACGAAGAAATGGAAAGGAAGGAAGAAAGAATTGAAGAGTGAAAGAACAGAAAACAATGGAAAAGGAGAGGGAAGGCAAGTGAGATGAGGCAAGAAAGGAGGGGGGAAGCTAGGGAAAATAAAGGAATAAAATGGAGGGAAAGGAAGTAGGGAGAGTCGCACAGTTAAATGAAATTCGTGAAGACCCCTAATAAATTCCTAATGGAGATTTTTTTTTTTTAATGGCTCTTGGGCTATTTGTCTTTAGTGATTCGCATTCCTGCATGTTTTAAAACATAGAACGTTATGATATTACAGAAAGTGAAAATGAAAAAGAATGGAAGCTATATAAAATAAGGCTGTGACCTGGTCAATTGGGTTTTTAAATGCCGCCGGGTAGGTTCTGGCTCGTTGAGGCTCCGTGTACAGCAAACAGGAACGTTGCCCAAACCTGTGCCATCTGTCAATTATCGCTGCACTTAAGCCTGTTGTTCCAGTCCCTGTCGGTTCATCTCAGTGAGGAGCTTCCCTTCTTTTGCTGAAACTCCTTCTTTTCTAGCATGATGTCCTTTTCCAAGGACTAGCCTCTCCTGACGATATATCTATAGAGTGTCAGGGAAAAAAACAACACCACAAACCTCACAATCTTTGCCTACAAGAAGCACTTTGGTTGCACTTCTCCCAAGACAGATTTGTTTTTTTTTTTAGTAGTTAATAGTTTGTTCAATATTTTTAACCAACACCACATAGAAAAGACAATTCTCTTCTGTCTTCTTATTTACTGCCCAATTTTCACATGCATTTGAAGTTATTAACAATACTATTGCTTGGGTTAAACACACTTTAATCCATCAGGTAACACCTTTGCTCTTTAAGGCACTTTTAAAAGGTCCATAACAGCAGAATTGCCCAATGCAAGATGTTGTTTAATTTCTTGAATGCTGCCTTCTCAAAAGACTTTCTTCACTACAGGCTAGGCTCTAAACATGGACTTTAATAATATCAAACCCAGGTTGGTTTATTTCTTTATTCCTACCACTCTTCCCAGAGGCATAAACAAGGAAAAAAAAAAGAAAAACAAAACAAAACAAAACAATGGCAGACAAAACAGAGACACAAGTGAATAAAAAATGCAAGAGATTAAGACATTGGAGGCCCAGTCTCCTATAGAGATATGCACACAAGAATTCCAGGTGTCATTCCTTCTCTTACTGCGCTTTACCTCATATGAAGAACGTCACAGTTCAAAAGAATTCAGGTAGTTAGTGACAGACTTAGGATGAATTTGAGTTATAGTAAACCACACAATTCTTTTTCACTTATTTGTGAGATATATATATACACACACACACACATATTTTTTAATAAAAATAGTCTGTAGGGAGTTAAACTTCTAACTTAAAAGCGGCTAGTTTGAATCCACCAACAACTTCCCTGTAGAAAAATAAGCAATTTCCTCCCATGCAAATTACAGTTGCTAAAAGCCTACTGGAGGATCGGCTGGCTCCAACCCAATGGCAATGAGTTTGAGTATAAATTGTTGTTGTTGTTGTTATGTGCCATCGAGTCACTTGCGACTCATAGCGACCCTATGTACAACAGCCCTAAATTCTGCTCTGTCCTGTGCCAATCGCACTGTCTCTTACACTCCCATCCCAATTATCCCAGTCACTGAATCAATCCACCTCATAGAGGG
>NW_006399949.1:2507387-2508699 GCF_000299155.1 Elephantulus edwardii
AGCTGATGTTAGATGGATCTTAGCTGAAAGCAGGGAATACCAGAAGAATGTCTATCTGTGTTTCATTGAGTATACATAGTAATGTATATTTTGGTCAGTACTGCAGCACATAATTTGCAGATGTTATTCTCATAGGTTCACTTGCAGATATTGAAAGACCGAATTTATTAAGATACTCATAATAAAAGGGCATAATAACGAAAAAGGAGCTCTGATGGACCAGTGGCAAGAAGCTGTGCTGCAATCCCAAAGGGGCATGGTTCAAATCCATCAGTTGTTCCATAGGAGAAAGACAAGCAGTCTCCTCCTGTGCAATTAACTGCCTCTGAAAACCCACTGGAGGGTCAGCTATGGGTCAGTTCTGACTCGATGATACACAACAACAATAATGAAAATAATGGTAGAAGGTATTTAACTTATATCACAATCAAAGTAGGATTAGATCTGCTATAAATTGAGGGCTGATCGTATCTCTTATCTTGTCTTGCTCTCCTGTGCATCCTGTTAGTCACCTTCATCCTCTAACAAGCCTCGAGCTCCTCCTAACTATGCAATTTGGCCACGCCGTCTTTACATCTGACTCATTGCCATTTTTACTTCTTGCATCTTTTGAAGAATCCTTTGAGGCTGCCTTTTTCAAATGCCTTTTGCTTTAAAAAGCGTATTAGAATGTTTAGTAACAACAACAACAACAACAAAATAATCATTGTTTTGTTTTCTCTCTTATTTCCAAGGCTCTTTGTTTATTTTTTTCCCCAAAGATGAGTTGGAACATGCGTTTTTATTATTCTTGCAACATGCTTTTTATTATATTTGCATGTATATATTCTTTTTTGAAGTAATTACACCTTGGAGGGAGGATCCATTCTTGGTTTATACTTACCTCTAAGAAGGAGAGTTAGGATAGTATTTTTAATATGTTGTACATGTTATGCTTTTTCATGTAGAATGAAACACAGAATGAACCTTTCAACTCTAATGCCTGCAGAAAGATAGGCAATATTTTCCTGTGCTATTTTCTGCCTTTAACAACCTGCTGGAGGGTGAGTTATGAATTGGTTCTGAATCCATGTCAGTGAGTTTTGAGTTTGAATTTATGATCTCTCTAATTGCTAGAGAAATTAATTATTCTGAGCAAATATATATATATATGTGTGTGTGTGTGTATATATATGTATCTACATACATACATGTATTGTATTGTATATACCATAGAGTTATAACCAATCCATAGCTGAATATCCAGAGGATTTTTAGAGGCAGTTAATTGAACAAAAAGAGATTGCCAATTCTTCTTTTGCAGAATACACAT
>NW_006399949.1:2509719-2556801 GCF_000299155.1 Elephantulus edwardii
CTTCAGTGCTGTGATATTTTTCAGTATTTGTTTGGGTAAATTGTTACCTTCAGGATGTACATAAAGAGGAAATTGGGTTGCCATATATGCTTTTATTGAGTTCTAATACATTGTTTCTTTCTCTGACCTATAATTTTTTTAAATTTATTTTGGAATAGCAGAAGATTTTGAAGTCTACCTCTCTCAGACTCATGGCCTTAGAAAATTCTTTTGAATTTCAGATTTATTTATTTTTTTAGATTCTGAAGTGAGAAAAAGATATGAGAATCCATTTCCTGTAAGTTCTTAGAATTCCCAAGAACTCATTCTTTTTAAGAGGGAACTGCGCTGATCTACATAAATCTCCTTTTCTCTGTGATACATTGTACCATAGAAATTCCCTCATAATTAATATATTATATAGTAATGGGTACAAGTCTATTGCTCTATTCTTAATACTGTAATTCAGATTAACAGATCCATCCATGGATATTACTGCTACTATTTGGTTTGTACAACAAGAGGAAATCAATGCCATAGAGATTGCAACTTGCCTTCTATGAATTCTTCTAATATCCTTAAGGGATATTACTGAGTAACCATACTCAACTTAAAGGCACCTAACAACAACAGCAACAACATCTTTAAAATGAGGATAACAATAAAAACTTCTCTAAGCTTGCTGTGGGGATTTATTGAGGGAATAATAGAGATTCTGTAAGGAGTAAATCGGTAAGTAATGAGTCAATGTTGGCTAGTCTTACTCCTGTTAGCTCTAATAAACAAACTGAGCAGCACAGGGGCTTAGAGAAGGTTTGGGGATCCTAAGTGAGAAAGAAATCACTGACTTCTTACCTCCAGAGAGTCATCAGCATTCACCATCCAACAGTCTGTCCAAGTGGCCACAATCAAAAATCCAGCTGAGAAAAGGGCAAAGAAGCAGGCAGTGTACTGGAGAAAGTCCCTCATTTTGGTGAGCAGCCTGTCAGGAGAGGACACCTGGGCAGACGCCAGCCCAGGGACCACTCAGGTGCTGGAATGCTGTCAAAGTCTTCTGTGTCTCTGTATCTGGGGATGTGAAAGTACTAGACTTTTACTTTCCCTCACGCTCCTGTCCTGGCATCTTAAGTTGTGGCAAGAATAAAAAGAATAGGCTGGAACCAACAGGGGGGTCCTACAGGTCATTATCCAAAGCGACAGGCCTCCAATCAGAAGTTAGGTGAATGAAAAGCTTGATTATGTCTGGGGAGGAGTAGGAAAGGAGAACCTGGTGAAGTTTTTCTGCCTAGACTATGGGCTAAGGCAAGATGATGGTCACCAGAGATGTGAGCGATTGTGAGGATGGAGGGACTGGTCACACCTCATTCAAGAAGCCTATAAACTGCTTCTTCTCAGGCCCGCCGGGAAAGTGACTTATTCTCCTCCCTCGGCAAGACTGCATGGTTGACTGGGTGCTACTTTATGATTCCGACCATTTTAATATTCGCTGACTACCTTAGACAGACAGGCCAAGGGTGAAACTATGCTAAACGAGCGCTTGCTGAAGGGAGTTTGCATTCCAAAGAGTTGGGCCCAGCAGCTCCAGAAAGCGTTTCTGGCACCTGGGAAGGTGGTTTGAAGTGTGACTCTTAACCTTTTGACATCCCTGAGCAGAAAACAGTGCACATTTTAATCCAGACCATTCTGGATGCAAACTCTTGCTGTGCAATTTACAAACTAAAGGTGATAGGGCTGTGATGTTTATAAAATTAGGGTGTCACTATCTCTTCATACAGTGTAAGGATTAAAATGATCTAGCATTTTTAAGTCCTTTAGGTAGTAATAGCTAAATGGTAAATATTAACATGACTAAGAATTCCTCATATTATTCCTCTTTCCTTTGTGAAACAATGGAATTCAACATTGTTCATTAGACAGAGATGATATTCTAAAACGGCTCTTAACACATCAGGAAGAACGGGTGTTTCACCTATTTCGGAGTGGATAGCCTTGTTGCACTTTAAATGATCAAATGCTATTCATTGAGAACAAATAAACAGATCAAACACACATTTATTTTATCACCATAAAATGAACTTTCTGCTCACTAAAATAATTTTTTAAATTACAATAATGGAAAAATTTCACAGAGATTTTAATATGGAAAATGAGAAGGAGGGAACAAAGAAGCAAGAAAAATTTCCAATAGGTCAAGTACTCTGAGAAGAAAGGGCCACGAGCATACTTTAGCAATATTTTACCAAGGTCATGACTATGTTCCCTTTGACAATGATTTTGTCATATTTAAAGCAGAAAGCTAAATCACTGGTGATAAAAATGTCCTTCAGGAATGCACACATACACTGTGGCGACCAAAATTTAATATTTTATCATTTTAATTTGTTTTTATAAAAATTCATAAATTATAATTCTAATTAAAAACTATATATATGTGAATTATAAATCCAGGCTTGACGACATGCTAAAAGGTTGTTAGTGAGAACCCATCTAGAGGTACTTGAAAGACAGGACTGTCTTGAAAATATAATGGGATAGTTTTTGTCTACACATGTGCGGCTGCTTTGAGTCAGAGTGTACTCAAGGACCACTAATAGCAATAGTATTTTCATAAAAAAGAATACATATGTTAATAGCACTTGTTGCTGGCTTTAATTGAATTACAAAAGACTAGACTTTTTTTTCTTAATCACTGAGAAAAGGAAACTTACTTCCAAATATTCACTCAAGAAATGAGAACTACCACCACATGCTCTGCTGGAGAAGGAGGGTCAATCTCCTTCTGTACCAGTTGGATCTGACTTGACGATACACAACAAGGAGGGGAAAAAAGAAATGAAAGCTACACACGTGCATGGTATAATACAACTGGGACAGATGCATATTGCTTTGGTGAGTCACAAAAAAGGCAATCTCTTCCTTGTGTCTGATAATCTAAAATGCACATGCTCTATTGATCTGAGAGAGGAAAACCACTTCCAAAAACACATGCCCCTTACAGGAAAACTCTTGGACTTAACTGCTAGCTTTCCACTGAGGGAATTTCCACAGTTTGCTGTTCTCTGCTAGCACCACAGCCTAGGGCAATGATTCCTAGATTTGAGTACTCCCTGGAGTCCAAGGTCACTTGTCCAAAAAGTAGATCCCAGACCTTTATCTCCAGAGACTCAAATCCAGGATGTTGACCATTGAGATCAGGAGTTTATATTTTTACATATATATCCTTCTGATTGGACACAGAACACCATACTCTGAGACATTAGCTCAGAAGAAAAGAGGAAAAGCAATCATACTACTTTTGAGAGTAATATTGCCCAGATCACAGATAAATCTGTGGGAAGGGAAAAAGTCAGAATTAAATCATTTGTACAAACTCTTCCCTAACTAGTACCAATAGCAGGTCCCAAACATAAATTTCAAAACTCATTGGAAGGAAGTTAAAAAGAAAAAAATTCTGAGTACATGCATACATGCTAAATACATGCACACATATATTGCTGGAAATGAAAGATTCTTCCAGAAAAAAGAGTTAGAATATAACTTACATTTTTTATAACTTATATTTTGAGCTAAGAGGAGGAGAAAGATTATTCAAGTCCTGTAGAACTAACTGTTCCTGACTGAGATGCTTGCAATTTTAAGATTATTCATTGTTGTTCATTCTAAAGCATAGTAACCTTATGGTGGAATAGAAACTGCCCCAGGGAATTTCCAAGGATGTAAATTTTATGGAAATAGATAGCTTTCTCTCAAGGAGAAATTAATGGCTTTCAACAGCCAAGCTAGGGTTAGTAGCTGATATTTCACCACTGCACGACCATATATCCTTTTCAACAGCAATTATAAGCATGGTCTTAAGCTGAAGGAACTAAAGAACAAATTCAAACCATGAGTTGTAATATTTAAGAATGGTATCAGTAGAATAGTGAATGATTCAGAAAGAAATAAAAGATGAAAGAAGTGTGTAGAGTCACTGTATCAAAAAGAATTGACTGAAAGAGAAGAATTTCAAGAAATAACGTAAAATCAAGAGGCAGTGATGATGAAGGAGGAAGTGTAGGTTGATCTCAAGAACTGGGCAAAAATCAAGTCCCCAGGAATTGACAGGATACCAATTGTCATATTTCAACAAACTGATGCTGCCCTGTGCTGTGGTCATTAGGTTGTGCCAAGAAATCTGGAGGACAATTACCTGGCCAACTGACTGGAAAAGATCCATATTTATTTCCATTCAAAAAAAAGATGACTCAACAGAATGTGGAAATTATAGAAGAATATCACTACCATCATTCATAAGCAAAAAACTGCTAAAAATTATCTGAAAAAGACTGGAACAGTACATTGATAGAGAACTAACAGAAATACATTCTGCATTTAGAAGAGGTCATGGCACTAGAGATATTATCATTAATGTCAGATGGATCTTGGCAGAAGTAAGGAGTACCGCAGGAGTGTTTATCTGAGTTTCATTGACTGTACAAAGAAATTTGACTATGTGGATAACAACAAATTGTGGCTAATCCTGAGGAGAATGGGAATCCCAGAACACATGACTGTGCTCATGCAAAACCTATACTCAGACAAGGAAGCAGTCCTTAGAACAGAGCAAGGAAACACTGCATAGTTCAATATCAGAAAAGGAGTACATCAGGAATGTGCCCTGTCTCCCTACCTTTTCAATCTATATGCAGAACAGATAATTTGGAATTCAAGGATTTATCCTGTGGCATCAGGATTGGAGAAGACTCATCAACAACCTACTTTATGCAGATGACACAACCTTGCTTACTGAAACTGAGGAGTACCTGAAGCACTTGCTGCAGAAGGTCTAAGAATGTAGTCTTCAATACAGATTGAAGCTCAACCTCAAGACAAATATTCTCATCACTGGGCCAACTAGCACCACCCTGATAAATGAAGAAGAGATTGAGGTTGTTAATAATTACAACTTGCTTGTCTCCATAATCAACACTCTTGGCACCAGCAGTCAGAAAATAAAAATATTAATTGCACTGGGAAAATCTGCTGTCAGGAAACTCTCAAGAGTGCTGAGATACAATGATGTCAGTCTAGAGACTAAGGTGTGCCTTATCCATGCAATGGTCTTCACAATTGTTAGGCATCAGAAACAATGACTAAGGATAACAAAAGAATTGATGCCTTTGAGGTTTAGTGCTGAAGAGAAATCTTGAACATACCATGGATCATCAAGAAAACAAACAGGTGTGTCTTGAAGAGGTTGAAACCCAGCACCTGGTCAGAAGGGACCAATCCTTGAAGAAGGATATCATGCTTGGAAGGATGGAGGAACTGTTCAGGAAAGGAAGATCCCAGATGAGATAGATTGATACAGTAACTAGGATAAGTGGGATAGGTGTATCAGAGTCAATGAGACTGCGTCAGGACAGGGTGGGCTTCAGAGCTGTTGTACATAGGGTCATTATGTGTGACAGGCAATTCAATGGCACATAATAAGAACAATTACTAACAAATAATCTTTTTAATGTTAATTTTCACAGGAGAGGTCATAAAATGAGGAGAGATTTAAGAAATCAGAGAAAACAGTCATGTAGATTATAAGCGTAGGAAAGACTGCATACTGGGATCTGAGCATGCTCCTATGGAAAGCATAATCACGCAGGGAGTTGTGAGTTTGTATGGCGAAATGCGGAATAAATTTATCATGAGAACATATAGACAACTTCCTTCTGCATTCTGTCCATGTGCTAGACTTCAATTTATCAACTTAATGCCAGCATTGTATTTTTATTAAGTGGCATCCAGTTGGAATTTGATTATTGTTACAAAAAAGTTAGAAAATGAGGTTAAAGGAAAAAAAATTAAAAAATAAATAAATAAATGTTTTTAAAAAAGGATATGTGGTTAGGTATTATTGTCATGACAGGAGTCCAGAATGAAGGCTGCATAGTGGAGTAGACTTGGGGGGAGGGATTGTATAACAATGAAAGAGTTTTTCTTTTACTTTTCGAAGAGAAGAGTGAACTGGGAGCTGAGGGGTGGGAAGGGAGAAAAGTGTAACAATGAATGAAAGGAAATCCAAAGTCTCTGTAAATTTTTATTAAAATTAATAATAATAATAATAATAGTAAAAGGAAAGAAGAAATATAGAGTAAAAGCATCCCAACACAAACATAGCATAGTGTGTAATTTCAGAAACTTGGAATGCAAGAAAAGGCAAAACTAATTTATTCAGATACAGGCAAAAATAAGACAAATGGGGCAATATTCTTGTGTAATCATTAGTGATCCTGGAATTATCTTTGACACATAATAAACATATATAGAAGAAAACAAAACCCTGCCAAATCCTGCATCACCTCTACTCTGTTTAAACCCATTGTGTTGAAGCCACTGCTTCAATTCATTCTGTTGAGAATTTTTTTCTTTTTCACTACCCTGTACTTAACAGAGCATGTCCTTCAGAGCCTTGCTTCCTAGGAGCCCCCTGGTTCCATATACCATCACATACCATCAACTACTCATGTTGCTGTTGTTGTGTGCCATTGAGTTGCCTGCCACTCATAGCAACTCTATGTATAACAGCTCTGAAGCCTGCTTTGTCTTGAGCCAATCTCACTACCTGTCACATACCAACCCCATTGTTCTAGTTACTGTATCAATCCATTTCATCTGGGGTCTTCCTCTCTTCTGCTGTCCCTCCACCCTTCCAAGGATGATGTCCTTCTCCAAGAATCAGTCCCTCCAAGCTATGTGCCCAAATTATGTGAGATGGAGCTTCAAAATCCTAGCCTCTAAGGAGAAATTTGGTTTCACCCATTCCAAGGGAGACCTATTTGTTTTATTGGCAGTCCATGGTATGTTCAAGACTCTTCTCTAACACCATAACTCAAAGGCATCAATTCTTCTTCTGTCATCCTTAGTCATTGTCCAGCTCTCTGACGCATAGCAAGTAATTGTAAAGACCATGGCCTGAATCAGGCGCACCTTAGTCTCTAGACTGAAATTGTTGCTTCTCAGTACTCTGGAATGTCCCTGACAGCTGATTTATCTAATGTAATTTGTGTTTTGATTTCCTGATTGTTGGTGTAAGAGTGTTGATTGTAGAGCTGAGCAAGTTGTAGTTTTCAACAATGTTAATCACTTCTGCATCCATCATGGTCCTGCAAATAGTACCAGTCATATGCAAATTAAAATTGAAGCTAAAGAAAAATTAACCAAATTCGTAAGAACCAATATTTGACTTTGAGCCAATCCCACCTGAATTTAAAAATAATCTCAAGAACAGGTTTAAGGCCTCAAATATTAATGAACAAAGACTAGATGAGCTGTGAAAAGAGTAAAAATATTATCTATGGAGAATGCAAAACATCATTACAAAGACAGAGATGAAAGAAAAGATAGGTGGATGTCAGAAGAGATGCTGAATATTGGACTAGAACACTGTGAAACTAAAGAAATGGCAAGAATAAAAAAGTTAAAGAGCTGAACAGAAGATTTCAAAGGGCAGCTTGGGAAGACAAAGCAAAGTGTTACAATAAAATGTACAAATATCTGTAGTCAGAAAATCAAAAGGGATGAACTTATTTGGTATTTCTCAAGCTAAGGAGCTGATGAATGTAAGCTTCAAGTTACAACACTTAAAGATGCTATGGGAAGAATATTGAATGATCCAGGAAGCATTGTAGAAGATGGAAGGAATACACCAAGTCACTATACCAAAAAGAATTGGTTGACACAGAATTTAATGAAACAATATATGATCAAGAGACAATGGTGATAAAAAAGGAAGTTCAAGCTGCTCTGAAGAAATGGGCAAAAAGCATGATCTCAGGAACTGATGAAATATGAATTGACATATTTCAACAACAACAACAAAAAAATGCAACCTTAGACATGTTTAACAGGTTGTGCCAAGAAATCTGGAACACAACTACCTGGCCAACTGACTGATAAAGATCCAAATTTATTTCCATTCCAAAAAAAGGTGATCTGATAAGAGTGTGAAAATTATCTAACAATACCCCTGTCACACACAAGCAAAATCCTGCTAAACATTACCCAAAAATGACTCAAGCAGTACATTGACAGAGAACTGCCAAAAAACCACACTGGGTTTAGAGGATGGTGTGGCACTAGCGACATCATTACTAATGTTAAATGGATCTTGGCTGAAAGTAAAGAGTCTATTTGTGTTTAATTTACTTTGTAAAAGGCATTTGACTTTTGACTGTGTGAATCCAGCAAATTGTGGCTAACGAAGAATGGGAATGCCAGACACCTGATTATGCTCATGCAAAACTTATTCTTAGACCAGGAAGCAGTTGTTAGATCAGAGCAAGGAAAGCCTGAACGGTTCAAAATCAAGAAAGGAGCATGTCAGAGATATGTCCTTTCTCCAAACCTTTTCAATGTATATTCAGAACAGATTATTCTGTTTCTGACTAGACTCGATGAGGAGGAATGTGGAATCAGGATTGGAGGAAGCTTCATCAACAACTTGCATTGTGCAGATGACACAACCTTGCTGGTGAAAACTGAGGAGAACCTGAAGCATTTGCTACAGAAAGTCAAGAACTGCAGCCTTCAACATAGATTGCAGCTCAATATAAAGAAAATGAAGGTTCTCATCACTGGGCCAATTTGCAGCACCATGATAGATTGAAAAGAGATTGAGATTGTTAACAATTTCAGTTTGCTCAGTTCCACAAACAACACTCTTGGCACCAGCAGTCAGAAAATCAAAAGATTAATTATATTGGGAAAGTCTGTTGTCAGAGACCTCTCAAGAACGCTGAAGAACAGCAATACTAGTCTAGAGACTAAGGTATGACTGATCTAGGTCATGGTCTTCATAATTACTTGCTTGGTGTACAAGTTGCCATACTGTGGTCACTTGTGGTTGTTGTGAGGCTGAGCACTATGACACTGATGTATCAAATGTGTTAATGGTTGGCTACCCAATGCGAGCAGAGAGTGGGGTGGAGCTATCCAATTAAAATAAGCTTGGAAGGAGGAGTGGCATCCACTTTCATAATAGCTTGCCTCCGGAGACCCTATGAACCTGGAGAGAGGATGAAAGGCACCCAAACATCGAGGACTCTCCTTCATAGGGTTGCTATGAGTCGCCTGCGACTCGAAGGCACTTAACAACAACATGCATCAAAGAGCTACATGATGACTAAGGATAACAGCAGAAGAATTGATGCTTCTGAGTTGTGGTGCTGGGGAAGAGTACTGAACATACTATGGACTGCCAAGAGAATAAACAGATCTGTCCTGGGAAAGATGAAACCAGGTTGCTCCTTGTAGTCAAGGATCATGAAGCTCTATCTTGCATCATCTGGGCAGGTTGCCAAGAGGGACCAGTCCTTGGAGAAGGAGACTATGCTTGGAAGGCTGGAGGATCAGCACAGGAGAGAAAGACTCTTGATAAAAGGTATTGACCAGAGTGGATTATATTTGGGGGTAGGGGGTGGGGTTTGGGGAGGTGCAGGGGGAGGGGGATTGTGTACCAATGAGGGAGTTTTTCTTTTGCTTTTCAAGGAGAGGAGCAAATGGGGGGGGGGGTGAGGGTGGAGGGGTTTGTGCGGGGAGAAGGGTGCAACAATGAATGAATGGAATCCCAAAATCTCTGTAGATGTTCATTGAAATGAGAAATAAACAACCTAAAAAAAAAATAAAAATAAAAACAAAAACAAAACAAAACAAAAAAAAAAAGAAAAAGGTATTGACCCAGTGACTGGGATAATAGAGGCAGGTGTGTGAGAGACGTAAGATTGTTCAGGGTTATCATTCCTAGGGTTGCTATGAGTAGGAAGTAAAAAAAACCAAAAAATCAACCAAACTCATTTCAGTCAGTTCTGTAGACAGGCTATCGGCACAGACAGCCTACAGGA
Source organism: Elephantulus edwardii (assembly GCF_000299155.1). Classification (NCBI taxonomy): domain Eukaryota; kingdom Metazoa; phylum Chordata; class Mammalia; order Macroscelidea; family Macroscelididae; genus Elephantulus; species Elephantulus edwardii. The sequence continues at coordinate 2,519,574 of NW_006399949.1, forward strand.
CAAAGTAGAACTGCCATGGATTTCTAAGACAATAAATCATTATGGAGGCTGACTGGTGCTGCATCTTGCCCCTGTGGAGAAGCTGGTTGGTCTGAACTTGTAACGTTTAAGTTAGGAGCCTAGGTCTTAACCCTTGCACCACTAGGGCTCCTCTTTGTCATTCCTTAAATGCATATTGAAAGTAATTTAATCCTGCTTTCGGTGTTTCTGAAGTGCGAATGATGCTGGCCAGACTGCCATCATTGAACTTCATCTTCCCCCCTTCCCTGGCTCTTCCGCCGAAAGCTCTGAATAAAATAGTTTGATCTAAAAAAAAAAAAGGTAGCTTAATCCTCACAGATTTACTGTTTTACTGATGAAGATGTAATAATGGACTTCTCCTAAACAGCACTTCTTAGGATAGACACAAGGAGGTTGGTGTGCCATGATTCCTAGGACATACATTTCAGTCATTGCATTAGGAAGGTCTTATTCACCCAGGGTTTGCATTTCTCCTGATTGAGGCTTTAGAGCCACCTGGTGATCAGGGAGAATGAAGTGCTCAGTGTAACTTGCTGGCTATCCTTCAGTGAAAGGTAGTTGTGGAACTGGAAAGAATGCAATTCTCACTTTGGCCTGCAGGTGGAAGCAGCCCTGCATTTTAGTTGAGCAAAACCAGGTTTGGGTGAATTGTGTTGCTTGTGCTCCAACAAAGCTCTAACTCATTGTCACAGAGTGGCAACCGACTCATCAGTAACCCTTTAGCAGATTTTCAGAGGATGTAAATTACACAGACAGAGGCTGCTCATTTTTCTCTGAAGGCGCAAGCGGTGGGTGGATTCTGTCAGTCGTTGGGTGGGCAGTGCAATGCTACAAATGCAATGAGTTACATTCAAGCTGGAGCTGACCCATTGCTGGTCTTCCACTGGATTTTCAGAAGCTGTATATTACACAAGATTAGATTAACCATCTTTCTCAAGCTGTCAAGCAACTGTTGGATTTGAACTCTTTGCCTTTGGAATGGCAACTCAACTCTTAAACCACTAGACTACCAGAGCACTCCTGGTGAAACACTGGTATCACAACATATCTTTCTTATATTTAGCATAGAGAGAATTGTTAAGAAGCTAACTCTACAATCATAAAGGTATGTGGTTTGGATCCATTAGCTGCCCATGGGAAATGGATGAGCTATCTCCTCCCATGAGTTTTACTGGCTCTGAAAACACACTGAAGAGTCAGCTATGGGTTGGTTCCAATTTAATAGTACTCAACAGTAACAGTAATATTTATAGTAGGGAGCTTTGGTGATGTAGTCTGTAAGAAATTGTTCTGCTAACCAAAAAGCCACGGCATCAAAATTGAAGGAAAACTCATAAACAACTTAACTTGCCTTATGCATATGAAAAAAACCTTGCCTCTGATCCACTCCATAGAATTTTCAATTGCTTCCTTTGCATTTAAAAATGGAACAATGAGTAAGGAAGACCAAATCATAATTGATACCTTTGAATAGTCATTCTGGAAAGAGTATTGGCTATCTCAGGCTCTGTCAAAGAACAAATAAATCTATCTTGGAGTAAGGGTAGTCAGGGTGCTCCGTAGAAGCAAGGATGGAGAAACTTCCCCGATACTTTGGACATGTTATCAGAAGAGAACAGCCTTTGGAAAAAGACATCATGCTGGCAAAGGTGGAGGGTAGGGAAGAAGACCCTCACCAACCTGGAATGAGTGATTGTAACAATGAGCTTGATCATGTCGGAGCTCATGAGGATGGCACAAATAGGACCAAGTTTGGATCTGTTTTTTACAAGGTGGCTATGAGTCCTGGCCAACTGAACAGTCCATAACAACATGGGAAAATATTCTGGAGTTCTTATAGGGTAGTCTGTAGGGAGTAGTGCTGTTATTCCAAAGGCAGTGCCTCTCTGGAAATTTGAATCCACCAGCTACTCTTAGAAAGAATGATAGGCAATCTCCTCACATACAGTTTACAGCCTCTGAAAGCCCACTCGAGGATCAGTAATGAGTCAATTCTGATTCAAGAGCAGTGAGATTCTTGGTTACTTTATTTTTTTTAATGCTTTACATTTGATACAACTATTAAAGATCAATTTTAAAAATAGCTTTCCAGTAATATATTTTGAGTAATATATATTTTAATATCTATGTAAAAAGCGACAGTGGAAGACTTTGGATTTCTCTTAAATGGTGTGTTAACTGTAGAACCTCACTGTTAAGGCACAAATTCTTTCAAAGGAAATTAAAGTCACTCCAATTATTTCCACAAAATGCAATAAGAGGGATAGTTTGGGGGTTTATTTTTTATTTAAAAAAAAAATTAACGTATTTACCACAAGCTATTTTTTCCCCTTCTGGCTACAAGGTTTGTACAGACTGGTTTGGTAAATGCGAAGCTTTTGTGTCTTTTGCCTTTTTAAAGGAATTGATAACATTGGAATTGAGGTTATGTACAGAGAAGTTGGTGTCAGCACCATCTAAAAAGTCATAATTTTTCACAAATAATATAGAAAAAAATCATTTTACATAAGAATTTTAAGTATTTGCAATAAATATATGTATATAGATTGTATGTATTCATATATTCTTATTTTTCATTTTATTATTAAGTAAAAGATAATTAAAAGTGACAATAAAAAAAAATAAAAGAGCAGTGAGTTTGAGTTTGAAGACTACTATCTATACCTAATAGCAGAATAGCCAGTCATTGTTGAGTGAACCCCAGTACAGTAAACCCCAAGGTGTCAGGGTTGAACTGTACTCCCATGGGGTTTCTTTCCAATGACTGATTTTTCAGGGGTAGATTGCTGGCTTTCTTCTAAGGCAGTTCTAGGTAGACTGAGATCTCCAAATTTTGGGTTAGTAGGTGAGAACATCAACAATTTGTACCAAATTGGAGAGTAAAATCTTGCCTTTTAGAATAAAGCAGACTCAAGTTCAAGTGTAGGCTAAGCTACTTACAACTTATGAAAACTTACGCCAGCTACTTACTTTCTCTGAGCCTGTTTCTTTGTCAATAAATAATGAATTATGAATTCTTATTGATGAGTTAACAATGAAAAATAAATTATGGTTTTAATAATCTTAGTTCTCCTGTGCTGTCCCTCTGCCCTTTCAGAATTATAATTTTTATATCATAGTCTTGCTTCTTTCTATATATAAATTCCATATTTACAGTTATATGCATATGTGTGTACAGTAACATTTTAATTTTTTTATATTACTCTGATTTATTTACAAAGTTTGAATACGTTCTTTTTCACAAAAGATCCTTCCCATTTCCTTCACCCCACCCACCCATTGAATTGTGTTCAGTAACTTTTAAAAATTGAACAGACAAAAAAAATTAATCAACTGGCTCAAACTTGCTGGTGAAAACTGAGGAGGACCTGAATTATATTCTATCTCCATAGTTATTCCATATGAGAAGGTGGGCTATATGAAGAAGAGTGTGACATCAAAATTGGAATAAAACTTGTAAACATCTTGCTTTATGCAGATAAAAAAAACACACCCTTGCTTAAAGAAAGTAAGACTTGGAGCACTTACTGCAGATGATCAGAGAATACAGCCTTCAATATGGATTACATCTCAACACCAAGAGAACAAAAATCCCACCACTGGTGACCTCATGACAAATGGAAAAATTAAAGTTGCCAACAATTTTTTTTCCCGTATACCATCAAATTGGATCCGACCAACACAGGAGGAGATTGCCCTTCTTTCTCTAGCCGAGCATCTGGTAGATTTAAACCGTGCACCTTTGGGATTGAAGTGCAGCTTCTTGCGACTAGGCCCCCAGAGGTCCCTTCAATTTTATTTTTGTCTCTCACACATCCTATACCAAACTCACTGCTGCCAAGTCCATTTCAACTCGTAGTGACAATGTAGGACAGAGTAAAAGTACGCTTAAGCATTTTCCAAGGCTATTAACTACACTGGGATAGAACAAGCAAAAGACTATCTGGAAAGAATGGACAGTGAGATATTATACATTTGAAACTTAACAATCTGGAACAATGTATGCATTGCAACGTGAATTAGGGGAGGAGAGGGAGGAAAAATATGTATTCATGAATGAATGAAAACCCAATCTTTCTGCTAACTTTCACTAAAATCACATTAAAAGCAAAGAAATGAAACAGAAGAAAGAAATCTTAAAGGAAGTAGATTACTTCATCTTCCTCTGACAGAACAGTTGGTGGATTTAAACCACTGACCCTTCATTTTATAGCCCAACTTTTGATCCTTTGCATCACCATTGTTCCTGGTCTTCTGTCTTGCTGTTTTTGTTTATCTGCCAACAAGTGAGAACAGACTCAGCTGACCCTCCAGGGGGTTTTCAGAGATTGTGGCATCCACTTCTTAAACAACATGCCTCTGGAAACTCTATGAACTTTGATGAATGATGATAGTTATAGAATGGCTTTAGGCTTTGAGGCAATCATCATCAACAACAACAGCAACAAATTACATGGGAGGAGACTGTTCATCTTGCTTCTAAGGAAAGAATGGTGGGTTCAAAGCACCTGCCTTTGGATTGGTAGGACAACTCCTTACACTAGGCCACCAGGGCTTATTGCTATGTTGTTGTTAGATGCCATTGAGTCAAGTATGACTTATAGCAACCTTCTGCACAGCCAACCTGAACCCTGCCCTAACCTCATCATCTCTGACACACTGGATCCCACAGCCTTTTCAAATTAATTTTTTTTAGCCAATTCCTCCTCTGTCTTTTCTACTTTTTAAAAGTCAATTCTTCCCCTATCTTTGGATAAAATATAAAATAAGTTTAATTGTTTTATAACAAACAAGAAAGAAGTCTCCCTGGAAGTGATTCCATCTTATGGCAACTTCATATGTGATAGAACAGAACTATGTTCCACAGAATATTTGTGACTGTGGTCTTTTTTAAACAGATCTCAAGGCTTTTCTTACCAAATATTGGATTATTTAGTTGAATGCTTAGCTATTTGTGCCACTTAGAGACTTCTCTGTCATTCTTAATAATATAAAACTTTCCAGTCATTTTAAGGGACAAATACATAGATGTCCCCCCAATAATACAAGTACTTGTACTCCTGTACTACAGAACTTGGGTGGCATAGACCATAGAGAGTTTCACTGCTAACCCAAAGGCTGAGGTCCTCTGATAGTTCACATTCATCAGTGTCTTCACAGGGGAAAATGAGCAGTCTCTTCTCACGACATGTACAGACTGAAAACCTAGTGGAGGGTCAACTACAAGTCGGAACCTGTCCCATAGCACTGGGTTACTCCTGCATTTGTTGTTGTTGATTGCTGTTGAGTCAAGCACGACACATAACAACCCTATGAACAAAAGGCTTAAGCCTTTCTATGATTATCAACATTTATTAAAGTTCATAGAGTTCCCAAAGTTTACAGACATGCTGTTTAGGAAGTGGATGCCACATTTAGCTGAGTGAAATTAAAGGTGTTACAGACCACTCTGTATCATGTACAGACCACCCTACGTTGTATCATGGTTATGATGAGGGAATCATGCCTTTTACCCTTATTCGTTTTATGAAATCCTGGGAAATCATGCAGTTTCCATATTATATCATTGCATTTATGTATTTTGTGGAAACATTTTATTCATAACAAAATGTCATCCGCATTTTTGCTGATCCTTAATCTTATCACTCATGGTGTCCTTTTCAGGATAGGATGCTTTCATGACGTTGTTATGTGTTGTCAAGTCAGAAACAACTCATAGATGACCCTCTAGCAGGTTTTCAGAGATTGTTGTCTTTCTCCTGTGGAGCAGATGGTGGATTTGAACTACTTACTTTTGGGTTAGCAATGCAACTCCATACCATTAGATCACCCACCGGGGCTCTGTTGTTGTTAGGTGCCATCAAGTCAACTGTCACTCAAAGCAATCCTATAAACAACAGAATTGAACCAAGCACTATCCTGTTCCTTCCTCACCATTTACTGTGTTTTAGCCCCTTTCTACAGCTGCTTTATCAATCAATCTTGATTTGATTCTTCCTCTTTCTCTGACCCTCCACCTTTTCTAGCTTTCCCAGTAACAGGTCCAAAACACACGAGTGTTCTGGCTCAGTCTTTGCATTCTGGCTGTCCATAAATTTACAAAATATTATTTACCAACATAATAATTCAAAGACATTAGTATTTTTTTTTGTTTGCTTGTTTTCCTTATTTATTATCTAAATTTTACATGTATATGAGGCAGTTAAGTGTGCTGTTACTTGAGTCAGGGGCAGCTTACTCCTTGAATTGAAATCTATACCTTTTAGAACTTTGAAGAGTTATTCTGTAAAACATTTGTCCAATGCAATCAACAATTTTATTTCTTGACTTCTTCCATGAGCATTGATTATGGATCCAAGTAAGATGAAATTCTTGGCAACCTCAGTATTTTCTCCTTTGACATAAATCTGCTTATTTGTGAAATTTTTAGTATTTTTGTTATATGTTGAGGAATTATCCCATGCTGAAGGCTGTATCCTTTGGTTTTTCTCAATATGAGCTTCAAGGACGACTTTCAGAAAGTGAGGTTGTTTTATTTGTATATCACAAACTGTTTATAAGTCTTCCTCCCCTCCTGATGTCATATTCTATGCTCAGTTTAATTTCTTGAATTATTTGCTTAAATGTTTTTTGGTGGGGTTTTTTTTTTCAATATAAGAATCAGAGTGTTCCCTTATGTCCAAACCTAGGTGAAGTTTAGCACAGGAAAGGAAAATGAAACTGGAGTGGTAGACAACCATAATATTGTCGAAGATAATGAATTCCAGTTTGGAGAGCATGAGTTTACTTTCAGGGGGAGGTACTGAGGGTTTTGGACAGGCTACATCATTTCATAACATCAGCCCCACCTCTACTCTCACAAGCCATTGAGTAATATCCTGAATTTGGAGCCTTTGGAGTTTAGTTAAATTTCTTTCCCAGTGCTGGCCCCTTGCACTTGAACACTGACCTTCATTTCCACAGTTTTTACCATTTGGTCCCCCAGAGAACAGCTTGTTCTCATCTTCCTGGCAGACTTCCATCCCATCATACTCAACTCCAGTTCCAGAGAACCCTCCACCTATCAGTCACTTTGACAAGAACAATGCCACAGCTGTTTCCTTCTACTTACGAATGGGAAGTAAGTGACTTCAGGACTTGATTATCTCTCTGATTTCTTGGCACATTGCCCCCGCAAAAAAGTTTAGAGGCAAACTCATAGCCTATTTTTTTTTTTTTTTGGTTACCTTTATACTTTATACTCTAACAATGTTGTGAACGAAAGTCTCTAACTGGAAAAGCAGAGGTGAATAAGAGAAATTCAAAGAATTTCATTGTTTAGGAGAAGGGAGTTTGGGGAACATCTCGTCACCTCTCTTTCCATAAAATGCACTGCAGTCTGTAGAGGTAACAGTTGTTAGAACTGTAAACACTCTGGTCTTTCTTGATTTATATCCTACTCATATTGTTTTTCCAGCAAAGTGAATCTCATTAAAACCTCCAACAACCTATCCAAAATGACATTTCTTTCATGTGTCTTTTTCAGAAAATCCTGGAAGGAATGAATGTTTCATAGTATTTTCTCCAAACAGCTCTTGAAGCATCACATCTCACTCTTTTTTTGCTTACTTAAGTTCTTCTCACCTGGGAAACTCCAGGTCAGGCATTACCCGAATTCATCTTAGCTTTCAATTGCATCAGTCTCTGAAATTGTGTTTAGATTCTTTCCTCTTCTTGAGAAGTTCTTTATTTTTCTTTCCATTTATTAAAATACCAATTGTTGCTCACATACTATCTCCTTTAAGAAATCTGATTTGATGGCTACAGTTAATTTCCTTTCTGGTTGATGGATTGTAATAACATCAAAGCATAACTTGTATGATTACTGGTAGATAAAGAATAAAAATTTATTTGGTTCTTAAATAATAAGAAGGGCATGATTTAAAAAAGAATAAAAAAAGAAAATGAAACAGCTCAAGAAAAGACAAAAGAAGGGAGCTCTGGTGGCCTCATGGCACGAAGCTATATTGCAATCTCAAAGGCTCATGGTTCGAATCCACCAGATGCTCTGCTGGAGAAGAAGGGGCAATTTCCTCCTGTGCCAGTCAGATCTCATTCAACGGTACATTGGAAAAAAATGAGGACGTTAAAAAACAAGTAAACAGAAGAAAGGAAATAAATAGCCACGTGAAAGTGAAAACCACTAAAACTCAAAGCTGGTTCCTAGAAAAATCAGTAAGTTTCTGAAAAGAAAAAGAATAAAAGACGAAGGATAAAAGCATATTGCAATAAAGAGCTTAAGTTTCAGTAAACATCTTCGAAGTAAGTCAGAGAACTAGTTTTGTTTTTCTTGTATGTGTACAAAAGACAAAATATTGCGGTTGGATCATTATAGATATCTTCATGCTAGGGTTTTTTTTGATGTTGTTGTTTTAACTAAAAGAATTAGACCTAATACAAATTAAATTCTTTTTTTAAAAAAATTAATGAAAGTTTACAGAGATTTTGGATTTCCATTGTTGCATACTTTCCTCCCTGACCCCCTATCCTCCACAGTTTGCTCTTATCTTTGAAAAGCAAAAAAAAAATGGAAAAAAAGGAAAGAAAATTTAAAAGAATTTCATTGTTATACAATCCCTCTCTTCCCCCCACTCCATTATGCAGCGTTTATTCTGGACTCCTGTCATGACACTAATACCTAATCATATATCCCTTTTAAATAGTTTTCTCCCTCATCTGTTTCAATGCAGTATGTATTATTAAACCCCTCTTTTCTTAGCTCCCCGCCCCCAACACTGATATCAGTCCCACTTTATAACAGTGGCATTATGCAATATTTGTCCTTATGTGACTGAGATATTTCACTAAGCATAACGTCCTCCAAGGTCACCCGTTTTGTATAACAATTCATGAGTTCTTTGTTTTTCCAATGTAGCATAGTACTCCATTGTGTGAATATACCACAGCTTCTCTATTCATTCATTTGTTGATGGGCCCTTGGGTTGTTTCTAACTCTTTCAAATTGTGAGCGAAGCTGCAATAAACGTAGGTGTGCATATATCTGTTTGGGTAGCAATTATGGATTCTTTGGGGTGTATTCCCAGTAGTGGAAGTGTTTTGTCAAATGGTATTTTTATTTCCAAATTTTTGAGAAAGCACCACACTGCCTTCCATGGTGGTTGCACCATTGTACACTGCTACCAATAGTGAATAAGTGTTCAAACCTCACCAACATTCATTGTTTGCTTTTCTGTTAAATTTTGCCATTCTTACTGGGGTGAGATGATATCTCATAGTTGTTTTTATTTGCATCTCTCTTGGAGCTAGGGATTTTGAACATTTCTTCATGTGCTTGTTGGGCATCTGAATGTCTTCTTTGGTAAAGTATCTGTTCATATCCTGTATCCATTTTGCAATTGGGTTGTTTATCTTTATCTTGTGGTGCTTGAGTATAAATTCTAGGTATAAGTCCCTTATCAGACATGTCATTGCCAAATATTTTTTCCCAGTCTGTGTCTTCCGTTTTTACCTGGTTGGAGAAATGTTTGGATATGCATAGACATTTGATTCTTAGGAGGTGCCATTCTTCAATTTTATCCTCTCCTAGTGGTAGGTTTTCCATGATGCTTGGAAAACTGTTTATGTTGTGTATTAGGACTTCTAGTGTTCTTCCAAGCTTTTCTCTAATGAACTTTATAGTCCTTGGTTTTAGTCCTAGGTCCTTGATCCACTTTGAGTTGGTTTTATATATGGAATAAGTTGTGGCCCTTGCTTCAGTTTTTTGTCACTCCACTGTCTTCTTGCTCATGTGGTTTCTGCAAATCAGCACTTAATCTTATCTGATCTCCCTTATAGATTACTCTTTGTTTCTCCCTTGCTGCTTTCAGAATTCTCTATCTTTGGTTCTGGCAAATTTGACTATGGCATGGCTTGGTGTTTTTCTTTTGGGGTCTATTCTATATGGTGCTCACTCAGCTTCTTGAATACATATTAACTCACTTTTCATTATGCCTGGGAAGTTTTCCTCTAGTAATTCTTCCACAACTTTTTTGGTGCCTTTACCTGCTTTTTCCTGTTCTGGGATTCCTATGATATGGATGTTATTTCTCTTGATGGTGTCCCACATTATTCTTAGGTTTTCTTCTTTTTCCTTCCTTTTTGATTCTGCTTTTTTGCTCTAGCAGATCAGTGGTGACAACTCTATCTTCTATTTCATTGGCTCTGTGTTCCATCTCTTCAACTCTGTTCATGTGTTTCTCTATCACGTTGACAGTGCCTGAAACATTGGAACTCATATTCTGGACCATAGTTTCTTATTTTTCCAGTGCCTCCGATGCCTGGTTTGTTTTATCTGCATTGTTCTGGATTCTTTTTTTTTTTTTTTTTTTTAACACTCCTTCTGGTTTTTGCTTGCAGTGTCCTGTAATTCTTCAAGTTTGTTTTCACCCATTGAAAATATTCAATAATTATTCTTTTAAATCCTGTGTCAGAAAGTTCCATCAGACTTTCTGGGGGGTGACATCTTGCTTTTCACTTTTGTAGGGAGCGAGTGCTTCTTACATAACACTACTGTGGTAGACTTTTTCATGCATGAAGCAATGATAGGTTCTTGATCTGAAGTTAGTACTCTAGAAAAGACTGAGACAGATATCCTGCCCCTGTGTTTCTCTTTGAACTTCTGACCCAAGGGAAGATTCAGTTCAGGGCCTGTGAGAGCAGCCTCTTGTAGCTAAGTCAGATCAAGGTGCTCTAGATTAAAGGCAAGTTCGTTGACTGGATGTGGAGGCACAGGTGCAGAGCAGAAAGGGCATGGGGTGGGCACAGGTGTGGGGCAGGCACATGTGGGACCTCACTTAGATTCCAGCTCTCTGGGTGGGCTCACACGGGGTCCTCATTCAAATTCCAGCTGTTTGGCTCTCTCCCAATGGCTCTCGCCCAGCAGGCCTCTGGGTCTGGTGGGGGCTTAAGAAAACTCAGTCAAATTGCTGCTTTCCTGCCTGCTCCTGATGAGTGGGTCCCACAGCAGATCAGTTAGTGGCTTGTGCCTGGGCTCCTATGGTGGCTCCCATCAGGGCCTGCAGCTTGCTGCTCCTGTGGTTACCAAACAATTGTTTTTCAAATATTATTGTTGTTGTTATGTGCCATCGAGTTGCCATTGACTTATAGAGATCTTATGTACAACAGCCCTAAAACCTGCTCTATCCTGTGCCCATCTCACTTTCTCCGACTCACCTACTCCCATTATCCAGTCACTGAATCAATCTACCTCATAGAGCGTCTTCCCATCCAACCTCCCAAATATGACATCCTTTTCCAAGGACTGGTCCCTCCTTGCAACATGTCCAAAGTATATTATATGAAGCTTCATAATCCTTGCCTTAAAGGAGCAGCCTAGTTTAACTCTATAGGATGAACCTGTTCATTTTCTTAGCAGTCCATGGTATATTCAATACTTTTCTCCAACACCATAGCTCAAAGGCATCAATTCTCCTTCTATCTTCCCTAGTCATTGGTGATTGCAAAGACCATTGCCTGTATCAGGTGTACCTTAGTCTCCAGAATGACACCATTGCTCTTCAGTACTTTGAAGAAGTCCCCAAGAGCAGACTTTCCCATTGCAATACTTCTTTTAATTATTTTGGTTGCTGGTGCCAAAGTACTAAAGAGTAAGGAGTCAGTAAAGACTAAATCATGCTTAACTTAAGTCATGGTATTTTCAATTGCTTCTTTTGCATCTCAAAGTTGGAAATGAATAAGAAAGACCAAAGAAGAATTGCTGCCTTTGACTTGTAGTTTGGGTGAAGAGTATTGAATATACCATGGACTGTCAAAAGAACAAACAAATCTATCTTGAAGGATGTGAGAGCAAAGTGCTCTTTAGAGGCAAGGATGGTGAAAATTTATCTCACTTTGGACATATTTTCAGGAGGAACCAGATATTGTGCTGAGGAAAATAGAGGGTCATAGAAAGAAAGGAAGACTCACAACAAGATGAAAGACGCAGTGACTATCACAAGGGGCTTGAGCGTAACAGATCATGAGGATGGTACAGGATAGAGCAAGGCTCTGATCTGTTGTTCCTAGGGTTCTTCTGCCACTTATCAACACCCTGGCACCCAACAACAGTGGCTGAGGACTATGCCAACCCAAAGAGAGGCAATTCAAACCCACCAGCTGGTCTATGGGAGAGGATGGAAAATTGTCTCCTGTGATATCTATAGCCTCTGTAAACCCACCAGAGGCAGAGCTATAAATGAGTCCCAAGTTGATGGTAATGAGTTGAGATTTTTGGATACTGTAAACTAACAAGAGGAGGAAAATGTAACATTTGTCTAGTCAATCCATACAGCAAGTTTAAAAGCAAAGACTTCATATAGATCTCTTCAGTTATTCATCATATGAGTGAAAGGTTTCTACATCGGATTTTAAAGAAAAACAGATTAAAATACTCTACCCACTATACTTATTTTTATGCTGCTCACATGCACTGTTGTTAGGTCGGCTCTCACTCATAGCTATCCTACAGCAGGTTTCTGAAACTGTAAATCATCATGGAGAAGAAAAATACTTCTTTCACCTATGACACAGCTGTTTAAGTCCAGCTGTTAGATAGGTGCAGTCTTTTGATTAGTAACACAGCATTCTGGGCCCTTTGTCACCAGAGCTCCTTTTACTCATTTTGGTGAAACTAATTTGACTTTATGAACATTTTTATTTATATGACTTGATTTTTATTCGAAGACATCATATCACCAATTTTTTTATATCACCATTTTTGAAGAAGAGGAAGCTGAGGACCATGTGTTAAATGACTTATTCAATATGATGGAAATCTAATAAGTGGGGAGAAAAGGGTTTGGATTCAAAACAATCAAAACAGAACGCAGAAAAGCGTCAAGGGAAACTCTGACAACTCATGCAGATGAGTCAGGGAAATGGAAGTCCTACTGGGGAGAAAGCTGGCAAATGTTCAGGGACATACTGCCACCCCACCTGTTACCTGCCAAAATCCTGACTCATTTCTTCCCTCAAGCACAACTGAGACATAAGATTCTTAATCACCACTGAGTAGCGTGGACTCAGGAACTGCTATGCCTGGTACTGGGATTATCATCCTGATTCTGCGAAAGCTCTCTGATGAAACTATGAAGCAAGTCACTTTACTCATTTGTGAGAAACTTTCCGTGAAACCATTTCAATTGATTTATCTTCAGAGAGGCAGTGAAATGAAATGACGTCATACATGAAAGGTGAAAGGTTCTATTGTATTTTATTTCCTGTTTCATACATATATGGAAGCTTTGTGCACTTCTCCTCCTCCTTTACAAAGACATCCTCCTACTCGTCTCTTCTTTTACTAGTTTCTTGATTCGGTAAACTGAGACTGCCTTCCATCTTGAGGCCGCCAGCTGGAGAAGGATGGACAATCTCCTTCTGTGGAATGAAGTGCCTCTAAAAACGAACCAGAGGGTCAGCTATGGGTTGGCACAACACAGTATAGAGTAAAACTGTTCCACGAAATTCCCAATCCTGTAATCTTCACAGAAGCAGACTGCAGCTGATGGGCTTAACCTGCTTTTTTCAGAGTTAGCAACCAAGTGCTTCACAACTGCAACACGAGGATTCCCTTTAGTGTATAAATTAGTCAATGAACTGCTTGTTTATATATATAAAACTCAAACTCATTGCCTTTAAGTTAGAACTCACACGTAGCTGAATCTACAGTGGATTTTTAGAAACTATAAATCGTATGGGTGGAAATTGCTCATCTTTCTTTCCACACAGCAGCTGGTGGATTGAACTCCCTGCCTTTGGGTTGGCAGTGCACCTTCTTACCCACTAAGCCACCCTAACACCCTTGAGCATATAGAAAGACACTTTAAATGGAAGATTCCATGGTCTCTTACTTTTAATCAGGAATTAAAAAAACTTTAATGAATTGACCCGCAGAGATGAGACTAAGAATAATAAAGCCCCAGATGAAGTCCAAGGGTATAAACTTTTATAGTAGAAGGATATTAGTAATATAGATCTACCTCCACATAAATAATACATATTTAAGCATAGAATTAAAATATAAGCAAATTTTCAAAAGTTTTTTTTTGAAGTTCCAATTAATGAGCACTTCTTGGCTACCTCTTACACCACATTCTGCTCCACTACCTTTTGCAAATTTCCACTAATATAAGTGATATCTTAATAAAATTTGACTTTTCCACTTCTCTAGATTCAATCTTTTGATTTCCCCAATTTGTACTCTATTTCTTGATAATCCAAAATATGTAAACCATGTTACTTTAAACCAATGACTTTCACTCTGGCCTCCACAAAGATCTTCTCTTTGCCCGGAAGACTCCTGCCCTTCCCTTCACTGCTCACCACTTAACCAATACTCCTTTGGCTGCCTTCTCTCTACTTTTATCACCTCATAAATTATGTAGTTTAAAACCTGCATAACAATCAGGGTTATCTAAGGAGCTGTTATCAAAATGCAGAGTTACTCAGAAAAAAATTGTAATTTCCAGGAATTCAGATTTAAACAAAACAAAACTTGCAAGGAACTATGGGAAATAATTATTTAAATAACTGTGTAGCTCCTCTGAGTCTACTCCCCTCATGAAATCAACATTTCTTTCCTTACCAGTTTGTGAGAAGGTCTTGCAGCTCTTTCTAGGCTCAAGGTTTCATCAGTATTGTAGGCTGGATGAATAAAAGAAGTTGATAAATTATCTGTTTTTTAGGTCATATCTGCTTCTTTACTATTTTTTCCAATCTTCCTGGCTGAAGTTAATCTCTCCTTCCTAAATACCCAAGAATGATTTTTGTTGTGGTCATTGTTACTCATTATTGTTGAATGGCATTTTACAGTTATAACTGATATTTAGGTATTTGTATATCTTCTCATCTGGATTCTGAACTCCAGAAGTAAAAGACAAGTCCTTTCAATTTTATGATTCTTCAACAATTAACATAATTAACCTATGCTTCTTGAATTAAAGCAATGTTTCATGGTTCTTTAATTTTCTAGTATTTCAGATTACTGAGGTTTCCTGAACAAAATCTTTAAGACTACAAAACATTTCACAGAGCTTCCTATCTTAATAATACTTAATTAAATTTATATGTAAAGGAGTATATATTGCATTGATTTTATATATAAGAGAATGATATATTTACTTGAAAAACATGTATATATAAGAATACATAGTGGTGTGTATATATATATATATATATATATATATATATATATATATATATATATAAATAAATATGTATTTTCCTTGAAAAATATCTGAATACAAATAATTACATAAATATATATTTTACTAAAATTTGTTGTTGTTATGTGCCGTCGAGTCGTTTGCGACTCATAGCGACCCTATGTACAACAGCCCTAAACCCTGCTCTATCCTGTGCCAATCTCATTGCCTCTGACACACCCATCCTGAGTACCCCAGTCACTGAATCAATTCACCTCATAGAGGGTCTTCCCCTCCTACACTGTCCCTCCACTCTACCCAGCATGATGTCCCTCTCTAAAGACCTGTCTCTCCTTACAACATGTCCAAAGTATATCAGGCGAAGCCCCAGAATCCTTGCCTCCAAGGAGCAGCCTGGTTTAACCCTCTCTAGGACGAATCTGTTTGTTTTCCTGGCAGTCCATGGTACAGTCAATACTCTTCTCCAGCACCACAGCTCAAAGGCATCAATTCTCCTTCTATCCTCCCTAGTCATTGTCCAACTCTCTGATGCATAACAAGTGATTGCAAAAACCATGGCCTGTATCAGGCGCACCTATGTCTCCAGAGAGACACCGTTGCTCTTGAGTACTTTAGAGAGGTCCCTAACCACAGACTTTCCCATTGCAATACGTTTTTTGATTTCCTGGCTACTAGTGCCAAGAGTGTTGACCGTGGAGCCGAGCAAACTGAAGCTGTGAACAATCTCAATCACTTCACCATCCATCCTGATGCAATCGATTCGTCCAGTGGTGAGAATTTTTGTCTTTTTAACATTGAGCCTCAGTCCATATTGAAGGTTGCAGTCCTTGACCCTCTACAGTACATGCATGAGGTCCTCCTCAGTTTCAGCGAGCAGGGTTGTGTCATCTGCATAATGCAGATTGTTGATAGATCGTCCACCAATCCTAACGCCACGCTTCTCCTCATAGAGCCCAGCCTCTCGGATAATCTGCTCTGCATACAGGTTGAAAAGGTATGGAGACAGGACACATCCCTGGCGTACACCAAGCTCTAATTGCACTGCTAGCCCAAAAGTCATGCTCCTTCAGTGGTCAAATCAACAGTGGTTCTGAGAAGAAAAAAAAAGATGAGCAGTGTTCTGCTATTACAAATTGAAGTCTTGGAAATGTGACGGAGGGACACTTTTTTTGTACAAACTACATGGCAGTGAGTGAGTTTCTGAGTTTTGTGTACAAATTCATCAACCGATGTTATGCAGATGACACAACCTTGCTTTCTGAAACTGAGGAGGACCTGAAGAAGCACTTGCTGCACAATGTCAAGGACTGTAGTCTTCAATATTAATTGAAGCTGAACATCAGGAAGACAAAGATTCTCACCACTGAACCAACTGGAAGCACCATGATAGCTGGAGAAGAGATTGAGGTTGTTCACAACTACGGTTTACTTGGCTGCACTATTAACATTCTTGGTATCAGCAGTCAGAAAATCAAAGGATAAATTGCACTGGGTAAATTCCAGAGTACTGAGAAGCAACAATGTTAGTCTAGAGACTCAGGTGCACCTGATCCAGTCCATAGTCTTGGCAATTGCTTGCTATGCATCAGAGAATTGGATAGTAACTAAGCATGATAGAAGAAGAATTGATGCCTTTGAATTGTGGTGCTATAGAAGAGTACTGAACATACCATAGACCACCAAGAATACAAATATGCCTGTCTTGGAGAGAGAGAAAGCAAATTTCTCCTTGGAGACTAGGATTTTGAAGCTCCGTCTTATATATCTTGGGTATGTGGTCAAGAGGGACTTATCCTTGGAGAAGAACATCATACTTGGATGGGTGGAGGGAGAGCACAGGACAGGAAGACCTAGGATGAGATGGATTGATACAGTGACTAGGGCAATGGGGGTAGATGTGTTGGAGTCAGTGAGATTGGCTCAGGATAGGGCAGGCTTCAGAGTTATATTGTACATAGGATTGCTATTAGTAGTAGGCGACACAACTGCACATAACAACATTTAAAAAAGCCATTAAAATTATATATATATATATACTGTTATCGTATACTGTCCAGGTGGAAGCAACCTACAGTTAAATCCCTAGTGAGTTTTTAAAGGAAGTTAACCTAACAGGAGGAATGTGGACCCAGACAAGCTGAAAATGTTAACAATCTCAATATCTTTTCAAACTATGTGTTGCTGTCAATTGATGTAATTGTGAAAATTTTTGTCTATTTGATATTGAGCTTCAATCAGTATTGAAGAATGCAGTCTTTGACCTTCTACAGCAAACTTTTCAGGTCCTCTCAGTTTCAGCAACCCAGGTTGTGTCATATGCATAACGCAGGTTGTTAATATGTCTTCCTCCAATCCTGATGCCATATTCCTCCTCATAAAGCTCAGCCTCCCAAATGATGTGTTCTCCACATAGATTGAAAAGTTATGGCGACAGGATACATCCCTCACTCCTTTGCAGATTTTAAACAGTGTAATGCTTCCTTGGTCTGTTCCAACAATTGCTTCCTCATCCAAGTAAAAGTTTTGCATAAGAACAATTAGGTGTTCTGGGATTTCCATTCTTCTCAATGTGAGCCACATATTTATTGTGATCCACACAGTTAAATGCCTTTGCATAGTCAGCGAAACACAGAAAGGCATTAATCTGGTACTCTCTGCTTTCAGCCAACATCCACCTGACAATGACTATGATGATGTCCCTAGTACCAAAGCCTCTTCTAAATTCAGATTTTATTTCTAGTAGTCCCCTGTCAATGTACTTTTCCAGTCATTTTTGAGTTATGTTCAGCAGGATTTTACTTGTGTGTGATATTAATGATATTGTTTAGTAACTTCCACATTCTCTTGCATTACCTTGTTTTGGAATGGAATAAATATGGATATTGTCCAGTCAGTTATTCAGATAGTTGTCCTACAGATCTCTTGGCACAACCTGGTGAACACGTCCATTCAGGGCAGCATCATTTTGCTGAAACATATCAATTGGTATTCCTTCAGTTCCTGGGGCCTTCTTTTTTGCCAATTCCTTCAGAGCATCTTGAACTTCCTCCTTCATCACTATAACCTCTTGATCATACATTGTTTCATGAAATTCTTCTGTGTCAGCCAGTTCTTTTTGGTATAGTGATTCCGGGAACTCCTTCCATTTTTATTTGTTAAAAAGAAAATATATTAATTTATTTGCATATTTAAAGAAAATGCATTTTTTAAATTTAAAAAAACAGGTATTATTGCTTTGCATGTAGTAACTCATCTACACTGTGTTTCAATTGTGTATATTGCATGTTTTTCTTTTTTCATTTTATATTGGTTTTCAAACAAAAATCATATACATTGTGTTATACTATCCTTCCTTTTCTCTTTTTGTGTTTGATACAATCATTCTTATTAGTTTTTTTTAAATAAATCAACAATGAATTATGCCCACTAATACCTCATCTTTCCATTTATTCACTGGGTCATTTCCTTTAGCCCACCCGCTGCCTCCACCTACCAAATTGTGTGACTCTATAATTTCCCCCCTTGGCTATTCTCACACCTCTGATCCCACTGCTTCCCCCTTGGATCCCCATACACATTTTATGAGTTATCTTTTTATTTTTACAACAGTGGTATTATGTAGTATTTATCCTTATGAGACTGAATTAGTTCATCAACATAATATTCTCTAGTCTCTTCAAAGTTAAGTGGTAATTTTCAAAATCACAGCTTCTGAATGCTGTGTAATATTCCATCATGTAAATGTACCATAATTTCTCAATCCATTCAACTGTAGTTGGTCATTTGGGTTGGTTTAATTATTCTTATAATTATAATATATTGGTGTACAAATCCATTTTTTTTGTCTCAGTTATACTTTTCTTAGGTTGTATTCTTAGCAGTTTAATAGTAAGGTTATATGGAATTCCTGTGTTTAGCCTTTAGAAGATATGCCAAAATGTCTTCCAGAGTGGTTGTACCATTTTATGATCCCCCAAAAGTGTATGAGAGTTCCTATTTCTTCACATCTTCCCCAATATTTTTGCTTTTCTCATTAAACTTTTCCACTGCTACTGGAGTTAGATTGTATCTCATTGTGGTTTTAATTTTCATCTCTCTTATTGCCAGTGATTTTGAATATTTCTTCATGTGTCTGTTAGTCTTCCTCCATGAAAAGTCTTTCCATGTCTTTTGCCCATTTTGTAATTGAGTTATCAGTATTTTTCTTGTGGAGGTCCTGTATGGATTCTGTAAATTTTTGTTATAAGTCTGAGATAGTATTACCAAATGTTTTTCTGAGTCACTAGATTTTATTTTCACTCTGTTGAAAAAAACACATGCACACAAGGATTTAAGCTATAGAAGGTCCCACTCATCAATTTTATAATCCACTGTGCATTTCTAGCTGTATTTGGCTGTCTCATTATACCATAGACTAGGCCTTCTAAGCTTGGTCCCACTTTGTCTTTTACAATCCTTCTGGTTTGGGACTTTATCTCTAGGTTTCTGATCCACCTTGGATCAATTTTTGTGTATGGCATGAGGTGTGGATTCTACTTCCGCTTTCTTCAGGTAACAGTCCAGTTTTGCAAGCACCATTTATCAAAGAAGTTGACATTTCCGCATTTGATTTGTTTTCTTGTTGAAAATTGGTTGACCATAGGCACGTGGCTTAGTTTTTGGGTTTTGGAGGTTTTTTTTATTCTATTCCATTGGTCTATGTACCTGTTATTTTACCAGCACCATGCTGCTTTTGTTATTATAGCTGAATGTGGTTTTGAGGTAAGGGACTGCTACTTCATTCTTGTTTATCAGAAGTGCTTTGCTTATTTGGGGTCTCTCTTATCTCCAAATAAAATTGCCAATTGCCTTTTCTATATCCGTTGAAAATGAATTTTGTATCTAATTTGATATTGTGTTAAACCTGTAGATTGCTTTTGGTAGGGTTGCTATTTTCACTATATTGAGTCTTCCTATCCATGAACAGAGAATATACTTCCATCTATTCCATTCCAATATATTTCCATTTCTATTTAGGTCTTTTATTGTGTCTTGCCAAAGTATTTTGTAGATTTCTTTGTAAAGGTCTTTTGTGTCTCTAATTAGGTTTACTCTTAATAATCTCAATTTATGGTTGGCTAATGTAATGGCTTTCTTATTTTCCTTCTGTTTTCTTTGTTACTGTACAGAAATCCTACTGACTTTTTTTATATTAATGCATCTTGTTTCGATCCTTTCTGGATCATTCAATATTTAGTCCACAGTATCCTTTAAGTACTAACACTTGAAGCTTGTTCTTCAGTTCCTTCAGTTTAAGAAATGCTGAGCAAATACTTTTTTATGATTTTCCAACTCCAGCTCTTTTCATATTTCATTATAATACTTTGCTTTATCTTCCAGCATGGCCCTTTGATATCTTCTATTCAGCTCCTTAACTTCTTGATGTCTTCCATTTGCTTTGGCTTATCAGTGTTCAAGTGAAATATTCAACATCTCTGCTGATATCTGTTTCAGTCCTTCACTTTCCCCTTACCTTATCTCTTGCGGTTTTGCTCTCTAATCAGCTCCCTAGGGCCACATTTGTATTTCTGCTGTCACAGAATCTTGAGCATAGACCTTTTCATCTTTTTCATCTGGAACAATAATTCCAGTAACTAGGTTCCTTATTTTGCCAAATTACCACAGTCAGTCTTGTATAGTGGGTGTATGTGTGCACGTGTGTGTGTGTGTGTTTATACCTGAAACCATTCTCTGTTCCTATTAATGTTTATTACACACACACACACACACACACACACACACACACACGTGGGTACGGATATGGATCTCTGTTGGCATAGTGGTAAGGAACTGTGCTGCAATCACAAAGGCACACAGTTTGAATCCACTAGCTGCTCCATGGGAGAATGGGCAATCTCCTCTCATAAGATTGTACACACACACACACACACACACACACATACACACACTATATAAACATATGTGTATAATTAAGGGATCTCTGTTGGCCTAGTGTAAGAAACTAACTGTACTGCAATACGAAAGACGTATAGTTTGACTCCATCAGCTGCTCCATGGGAGAAGGATGGACGCTCTCTGTGGGATTTATTGCCTCTGAAAATCTGCCTGAGGGTAAGCTATAAACTAGTTTAGACTTGATGAACACAACAACACACTTAAGACTCATCAACAACCTGAATTATGCAGATGGAAAATTTGCTCAACAAAACTAAGGAGGACCTGAAATATTCGCTACAGAAGGTCAAGGACTACAGTTTTGATTTTGGATTACAGCTCGACATCAAGAAAACATAGATTCTCACTCTGGGCCAATTGGCAGCATCATGATAGATGGATAAGATATTGAGAACGTTATCAATTTCATCTTGCTCAGATCCACAATCAACAATCCTGGCACAGCAATCAGGAAATCAAAAGACAAATTACATTAAGGAAGTCTGCTGTCAAGGACCTCTCAAGAATATTGACTGAGCAACAATGTCAGTCTAGAAACTAAGGTGTGCTTGATCAGGCCATGTCTTTGCAATTACTTGCTATGTATCAGAGAGCTGGACAATGACTGAGGATGACAGCAGAAGGATTGATGCCTTTGAGTTGTGGTGCTGAAGAAGAGTGCTGAACATACCATGGACTGCCAAGAAAACAAGCAGGTCTGTCCTGGAAAGGGTAACAAAAACTTGCTCCTAGAAAACAAGGATTTTAAAGTTTGTCTCACATGCTTTGCGCATGTTTCCAGGAGGGACTTGTCCTTGGAAAGGGACATCATGATTGGAAGGGTAGAGTCAGCTCAAGAGACGAAGATATTGAATGAAACGGATTGACATAGGATCTGAGGTAAGTGTGTCACGAACAATGAGATTGCACAGGAAAGCGCAGAATTCAGAGCTATCATTCATAGGATTGCTACAACTTATAGTTAACTTGATGGCATAAAACAACAATAGCAACAAATATGTATGTTGTTGTTTATTATCTTCAAGTTGAGCATGAACCCTTTCCTGTCCCGAGCCCGTCTCACTAATTCTAACACAACAGCCTCCATTGCCTTAGTTACTGTCTCAATCCATCTCATTCGGGGTCTTCTGCTCCTGTGCTGTCTGTCCACCCTTCTAAGCATGATGTCTTTCTCCAAGGACTGACCTCTCCTAGCCACATACCCAAAGTAAGTGAGGCAGAGCTTCAAAATTCTAGCCTCCAAGGAGAGACTTGGTTTCACCCTTTCCAAGACAGACCGATTTGTTTTCTTGGCAGTCCATGGTATGTTCAAGACTCATCTCCAGCACCACAACTTGAAGGTATCGATTCTTCTTCTGTTGTCCTTGGTCATTGTCCATCTGTGATGCATAGAAAGCAATTGTAAAGACTATGGACTGGATTAGGCCCATCTTTGTATCTAGACTGACATCATTGCTCTTCAGAATTCTGGAGAGGTCCATGACAGCAGATTTTCCCAATGCAATTCGTGTTTTGATTTCCTGACTGTTAGTGCCAGGAGTGTTGATTGTGGATCCGAGCAAGCTGTAATTGTTAGCAATCTCAATCTCTTCTCTGTTTAATATGGTGCTGCCAAGTGGCCCAGGGTGATAATCTTTAGGAGCTCTGGTGGCTGCCTAGTGGCATTAACCTGCACTGCAATCCTGAAAGCCACCAGATGATCTGTGGGAGAAGGATGGGAGAAGAATGTGATTAACTGCCTCTGAAAACCCCCCCTAGGATTAACTTTGGATACTTTCTGACTCTATGGTAAACAACAACAACAACAACATACATATGTAAAATAAACATCAACAGGAAGAAGAAAGGGTGGCTTCTAAATCTGGGGACAGACTATATTAGAACAGAGAGAAGGCGTCTGATTGGCCTGATTATCCTGGATAAATCTTACAGGGGGGAAAAATGGTTGAAAAGTACATAATGAAAAATACATGTCTAATTGAATGTCTTTAATTCAACTTATTCTGAAAGCAGTGATGTAAATTAGCCTGAATGTTTCTCAGGAACCATTCAGTCTTGATGTACATATCAAGTCATTCCTGGTCAGTACTGCCAGTATAGGCAATACACAAGAATTGCTGTGATATTTGGAAAAAAGAGGGACGTGGTTACTGGGATTATTTTTCCAGTTGAAAAGATCTACACTCATGGTGCTGTACCAAATGAAATATCAATTTTTACCTAGGTGGCTCTGATTAGATATCAAAACTACAAGAAATAATTTGAGGCAAAGGTGAAGGAATACATAAGGGTCTGGGAAGGAAAATGCCTGTAGGAAAGCAAAACTTGAGTTGCAGCCACTGGAGTCTTTAAAAATGGATAATGTATAGGCCACTCATTTCTTAGTAACTCATACATACCTTGCCAGCTGGAAGCAAGAGGATGAATATAGATCAATTGTGAATGCTAAGTGCCTAACTGATGAATGACTAAATGCATGAACAAATGCTCTGCTTAAATATGTCCATAATCTCAAATAGTATCCTTATAACTTATTGTTTAAACCCTCTTCCATTCTTTTTCTGCAAAATTTTAACTTCCACTTGACTGGAGTATAAAACAAACCTATTTCCCCCTTGGTGAGGCATGTTCATGTGAAAGACACTTTTCTATTGCTCTTAGTCCTGTGAGACCAAATGCTCCCCTTCTTGCAAAAACTAACAGCTTTCTCTGGTAGGACCTTACTCAGATCTACAAGAAAGCTACACTCCTAAGGCTGACATTCCAAAGAGCCCAGAGGTGGAAGCAAAATTAAATGCCAAGTCTGCAAAACAAAATGAAACAGCCTAAATCCCCTTGGTCAGTTAACATTTGCAAAAATGCTGCCAGTCCGTTATTAAGCAAACATTACTTCTTTGACATTCAAAAGTTTTATATGTGGGGGAATAAAAGATAGGGCTGCTTACCATTGATTCTAAAGTGTATCTCACTAACAGAAGTTTAAACATCCTTTCTGGGTAAATAAAAATGACAGAGGTGCTGAAAGGAAAGAAACAGAAAGTGTTTCCTAAGACACAATGGAAGTTTTATAAACTATGCCTAAATATAAATCCAAAAGATGTACAAGTCTACTCCTCTTAAACCTTGTTTATCTTTCTCTTATTTTACTTTCTTTATTTTGAAGATGCCAAACCAGTGACAGGAAGATCCAGCTACTTTTTTTTCTCTTATATACTTATTAATAATGCTGAAAATTAAAGCAAATACACTGAGCACATCCTACTTAGAATATTTAAAATGTTCTTTTAGGTATCATAGTCTTTAATATTTTTTAAATAATCTGCTCTGTTTATTTATGAACAGCCTTTCCTTTTAAAAAAATAAAACAATTGAAGTATCAAGACTTGTAAGTGATTTGCCTGGATCCAGCTAGATAAGTTGGCGTCTGGATAAAGGCAAGAAGCTGACACCTTGAACTGCATGGGCTTGATCTATTAGAGTCAACCACAAGAGGATTCTTCTTTTCCAAACAGCTGGCCAACAACGAGTCCAGTCCTGCAGAGTGATAAAGAATGGAACG
Organism: Elephantulus edwardii; assembly: GCF_000299155.1. Classification (NCBI taxonomy): domain Eukaryota; kingdom Metazoa; phylum Chordata; class Mammalia; order Macroscelidea; family Macroscelididae; genus Elephantulus; species Elephantulus edwardii. Next base: position 2,544,309 of record NW_006399949.1, read on the forward strand.
TTCAGGGTGCAACAAAGGGCAGAAGGAAAAGGAAGTAAACAACTTGCCACTCCTTTGAATGGCATCTTAGCTAACTGTGGACATTTTTAAATTTTTTTTTCCAAAGCAGAAGCTTTTCTTGGAGCTTGTAGAAAACTTACACTTTGGCCCTGTATGTGTTTAGGAAGGAACTCTGACTTGGCCTAAGAGAGAATCACAGAGGGAAAAGAAGGAGAAGCAGCCGTTTTTGTGTCACAGGACAAAGAGAGAAACCTAAGGGCATCAGATTTGGAAAGGTGGAGGAGCAGCAAAAAGAGGATGAACCTCAATGAGAAAGACACATTATTTGTAGCAGTGGAATAAATGATATCAGAGATGCTGGTAGTATAGGACAGGACAGGGTTCAGACCTGCTGATTGATCAGCAGGACCTTAAGAGTCATATTCAATTTGAAGACACTTAACAACAAAGTTGTTCCCAGAGAGATATGGTGATCTCATAGTGAAGCAGTTAAGAAAAATATGGTAAAATTCATTTCTTGCAATTTACAGCCTCTAAAAACTTATTGGATGACCAGCTACAAGTTAGTTTCAACTTGATAGAAATAAGTTGATTTGAAGGCTATTCTGAGTTCCTGTTGTTGTTGTGTATTGTAGAGTCCAGTATGACCAATACCAACAGATCTGAACCCTGCTCTGTCCTGAGTCATATTCACACTTCCTGATAATGCTAGAATGCACATCATGGCAGTCATCATGTCAGTCCACCCGGTAGAGGATCTTCCTCTCCCTCACTGACCCTCTACCTTTCTGAGCATCAAGTCCTTTTCTAAGGAAGTATACCTTGTAACATGTTCGATGTATATGAGGTGAAGCTTTATCATCTTCACCTTCAAGAGTACTCTGGTTGCACTCTCTCCAAGATATATTTGTTCGTTCTTTTGACAGTCCTTGGAATGCTCAGTACTCTTCTACAAAACTACAGCTCACAGGCTGACATTTGGACATTCTTCTTCTGTCATCCATTGTCTAACTCTCAGATGCATAGCAAGTGACCAGAAAGACTATGGCCTGAATCAGATGCACCCTAGTCCTCAAACAGACATCATTACTCCTCAATAATTTGGAGAGGTCCCGAACTACAGACTTTCCCAGTGCAATATGTCTCCTGATTTCCTGAGTGCTGGTACCACCAGTGTTAATTGTGGATCCAAATAAGATGAAGCTGTTGACAGATTCAAACATTTCTTCATCTACCATAATGTTGCCTATCAGTCCAGTGGTAGGAATTTTTGTTTTCTTGACATTGAGGTGCAATCCAGATTGAAGACTGTATATTTTTATCTTCTCCAAAAAGTGCTTCAAGTCCTCCTTTCTCTTAGCAAGGAACGTTGGCTCCTGCTCATATGGTATGAAATTTTTCAGTGTTAACCATTTCTTTTTAATACAGTGTAGAGTCTGTATATTCCTGCCATCTTCTTTGTTTTGTTGGTTTGGGGTTTGTTTTTTTTTTTCTGTTTCTTTTCCCCTCCATCTTCTTTGATAATCCCTGGGTCTTTCAATTGATTTATTGCCCATAGCATTTTTGCAATATTGTGACTTGAGGCTTAAATTAGTTTTTCAGGTCTCTCAGCTTGAGAAATGCACAGCGAGTCCATAGCTTTTTATTCTTCAATTCCAGCTCCCTGTACATTTGATAATAATAATTTGCTTTGTTTCCTCAAGCTGCCCTTTGAAATCTTCTGTCCAACTCTCTCACTTTGGCATGTTTTCTCTTTGGTTATTATTCTCAATGCTCTGGTGCAATTTTCAGAGTCTCTCCTGACATCATTTCAGTTTTTTTTTTCCTTTCTCCTCTGTCTTTGCAATGACCTGTTGCTCTCTTTATAGATATCATCCTTCAATTCCACACTCGTTTGATGTTTGATCATTAGTGTTCAATGCTTCAAACTTATTCTTAGGATGATTTTGAAATTCAGATGGAATCGTTTCAAGATCATGTTTTGGTTTTCATGAACTTGTCTTAATTTTCTTTGGCCCCAGTTTGAACTTGAGTAATAGATATTCTGATCCAAAGTCTACCCTTGGCCTAGTTTTGACTTCTAATACTGAACTTTTCCAATGAATCCTTCCACAGATGTAGTCAATGTGACACCTAGTCAAACCATCAGATGAGGTCCATGTGTAAAATCACTGTTTGTGTTTCTTAAAAGGTATTTGCAATGAATAAATCATTGAAAGTACAAAATTTAATCGTTTTATTTCCAGCCTCATTTCTATCACCAAGTCCATCTTTTCTAACTACTACTCCTTAATTTTCCCAACTTTTTAATTCCATTCACCAATTATCTTGACTTGATTATCACATCTTGATACCATGTTTATTCAATTTCAGACTCCAAGATTTGGTAAAAATTTTCAGTTTGTTCTTTGTACCTAGATGTAAGAGCATATATTTTAATAACAATTGTGTTAACAGGTCTTCCTTGTATGCATATGGATAATATCCTATCACTCACAACATTGTATTGTAGGATAGAACTTGAAATTGATGTTTTAAGTATGCATTGAATATCATTCTACTGTTTTTCATTCGCAGCATAGTGTACTGTGTGTACTACAGTGTACCTGATTCAAAGTGGCCAAAGCTAGTTCACCTTATCTCACTAATGCCTAGAATGTTGATGTCCATGCATTCCATTTCATTTTTCACAATTTCTAGTTTTCCAACATTCAAACTACATGTGGTCTATGTTCCAATTAATAAAAGATGTCTGCCATTAGTTTTCCTCATTTCCCCCGATGTCCAATCTGGGATCTACCAATACTATAATACTCCTTGTTCCTCTACTGTTCATAGGCTTTTTAGTGGCCTGTTATTTAAGAAGTGGATGGTCAATTCTGCTTCCTAGTCTCTCTTAGTATAGGTGCTCTTCTAAAACCTGTCCACCATGGGTAACTCTTATGGCATTTGAAACACAAGTGGCATAGTTTTCAGTATCACAGCAACCACAAATTATCTTAGTATAGCAAACTGACAAAATGCTACCAACTAGAACTATATTCTCCCTAAACATAGCACACTGATAATTTAATTTGTAACTCTAATAGCAAATCAGTCTTCACACCAAACTGTTCACACCTGACTATTAATTAAATTTTTAAAAAAATGTAACAGCCCACAGCAAACTGTTAATCAAATAAAAAGGCCTACCTTCTGGGTTGAGGTGGATTTATACAATAACTGGGGCAAATAGGTGTGTCAGAATCAGTGAGACTGGCTTGGGACAGGGCAGGCTTCAGAGCTGCTGTACTTAGGGTCACTAAGAGTTGCAGATGACTCGACGGCAAATAACAGCAACAACTTTCCGGATTCCAAGTTCTTCAAACTAGAGACCACTGAGTTCCTAGGTGATACAGTTAACATTGTTATTGTTTGGTGTCATCGAGTTGAATACAACTCATAGCAACCCTTTGAACAAAAGATCTGAACCCTGTCCTGTTCTGTAACTTCCTCACACTTCCTGACACACAAATGCCCATTGCAGCATTCACCATGTGAATCCACCTGATTGAGAGTCTTCCTCTCCTTTGCTGGCCCTCCACCCTTCCCAGCATCATGTCCTTCTTCAAGGAATAGCTCCTCCTAGCAACATGCCCAAAGTATGTGAGAGGAAGCCTCATCATTCTTGTGTCCAAAGAACACTCTGGCTGCACCCTTTCAAGACATATCTGTTTGTTCTCTTGACTGTCCATGGGATGTTCAGTGCTCTTCTGCAACACCACAGCTCAAAGGTGTCAATTCTTTTCCTGTAATCCTTATTCATTGTCCAGCTCTCTGATGCATAACCAGTAATAAAAAATACTATGGCCTGAATCAAATGCACCTTAGTCCTGACACTGACATCATTACTTCTCAATAATTGGAGAGGTCCTTAATTGCAGATTTTCCCAGTGCAATGCATCATCTCCTTATTTCCTGACTGCTGGTACCAAGGGTTTTGATTGTGGATCCAAGCAAGATGAAGCTATTGACAGTTTCAATCTCCTCTCCATCCATCATGAGGCTCCTTATTGGTTCATGGTAAGAATCTGACATTTTCTTGACAATGAGATGCAATCTATACCAAAGGCTAGGTGATGCTAACCAAAATGTTGGAGCTGCAGTCTACATCATAAGAAAAGTCTAGGGATCTTCTTTTCATCAAAAAATATCCATTGAAAACTCTACAGAATAGAATTCTACTCTGATATGTGTGAGGTTGTCATGAGTTGGGATAAATTCCAGAGCAAAGGACTAAAAATGTCCTCTACTGATTGATGCCCTCACCTTTCCTAAGATAGAGCTGTTGGAATCTTGGGATCTGAACTATCCATGTACATCAATTCATTCATGTGCATTTTGTTTTATACAATCATTATTGCACACTGCATTTTATGTAATTACTATTGATCTTCTACTTTTATCTTCTTATCTTTTCAAGTCCTCCTTGCACCTTCTTTAGTGGTAAGAACATGCACTGCAATCTTGAAGGCGCATATTTCAAATCCACCACCTGCTCCGTGGGAGAAAGGTAACCCTATTTCACACATGTGGCATGATTCGCGTCTTTGACTGGCAGTGATTTTGAACATCTTTTTCGTGAGTTTGTTGACCATGCAAATGTCTTCCATTGTGAAGAGACTTTTCATAACTTGCCTATTTTGTAGTTGGATTGTCAGTCTTTTTACTGTAGAGGCCCTGTAGTATTCTGTAAGCTTTATCGTTTATAATTTTTTTCTAAAATATATTGCCATTCCCCCCGCCTAGTTCGTGAACTTCCCCCCATCATATTCGAAAATGTTTTTGATACACAAACAGATTTAACATTTTTTAAAAATATTTTTTATTTTGTGTGCGTATACCGTCAAATCAGATCTGACTGGTACAGGAGGATATTGCGCCTCCTTCTCTGGCAGAGCGTCTGGTGGATTCGAACCGTGTTCCTCTGGGATTGTAGTACAGCTTCTTGCCACTAGGCCACCAGAGCTCCCCAAGATTTAATTTTTTGAAGATCCCTTTTATTGATTCTATCCTCTTCCAGTTCTATATTTTTTGCTATATTTGCAAGCCTATTTACCGTGGGTTAGAGTTTCCAAGTTTGTTCCCATTTTGTTTTTTATGGTCTTTATGGTTTAGGTTTAAGCCCTAGGTCTCTGGTCCACTTTGAGTTGATTTTTATGTATGATGTGAGAAGAGGATTCTGTTTCCGTTTTCTGCAAGTACAAGTCCAATTTTGTAATTTGTTGAAGAGTTTGTAATTTCCATGTTAAATATCAATTAAATCTAGGTAGATGGGTTGATTTCTGAGTTGTTTGTTTTTGTTTTATTCGGTTCCACTGATTTATGTGTCTGTTGTACCAGTGTTATGTTTTAGTTACCACAGTTGTGTAATAAATTTTGAGATAAGAAAATGCAATGTCTCCCATATTAAGAAGAGAAAATTGAGAGAGAGAAAGAGAGAGGAGCTAGACAGAGAGAAAGAGAAGCTATTTTTTGTGTGTTTTAGGACACTTAGGTCGCTGCGATGGTAAGGAATTGTGCTACTATAGCACATGGTTCAACTCTATCAACTGCTCTACTGGAGAAGGATGGGCAACCTTTCCCATGAAATTAACTGCCTCTGAAAACTCGATGAAGAGTCAGTTATGGGTCAGTTCTGACTCGATGGTACACAACAACAACAACAACAACAAATTTGCTTTCAGGGAGCTTGGTGACCTCACTGTTAAGGGGTTGTACAGCTTTAAGCACAAGTGAAGAAATTTGAATACACTAGTTGCTTTGTGGGAAAATAATAGGATTCTAGGGATTTAAAGTTTTGTTTTTCTTTTTTTATTTCTCCAAACTTTTTCTTTATCTGAGTAATCCAGGATATAAAACCTAAATAAATTCTAGCTGTGGCACCTATTGTCTCTATTCTTACTTATTTCATCTACAAAGGAAAAGTAAGCATATGAGATTAGAATTCACCTTCTGGGAAGTTGTGGGGTCTTTGTTGGTGGTGGTAGTTGTGGTTTGGTTTTGTATGTTTTTGTTTTTTATGTTTGTTTGTGAGGGTTGTTTTTTTAAAAAAATACCATTATATTTTTCTGATGAGTAAATGAAGTTTTTTTGTTTATTTGTAGTAGGTTTGTTTTTGTTTTTGTTTTTTTTTTTTTAATTTCAGAAGAACTGTATAGTTATCTTAAGTCTCTTGCCAGATGACCAAAACAATAGGATTCTGTTTCACAATCCTAAGAACAGGTACATTCTAGATAATGTAAAGTGCCTGTTGATGTCATATTTTTGGTCATTGTCTGGTTCTTTAGAATATATTCACACTGAAAAAATATTCTCTGAGAATTGTGGTAAATCTGGGTATTCAAAGATGTCTAGGAGTTCTATTTCCTAGAAGGTCACAGTTTTTCTTAAGCACAATGGCGTTACTTAGGACAGTAGAAGAAACTTTAATATATAGTCCAAGTGGATTTGAGTGATATCTCCTCCTCATACTGGGAAATTTCAGGTAAGGCGACTCTGTCAGAAATTTTATGTTAAAATACAGTTATCTCAAGACTTATATACTTAAGTTCACCCAGCAGATTAAATGTTTAAGAATAAAGGAACATTCTTCTTTCTCATAAATGAGTCTCTCCTGAAAATATAGTAGGTTTTTAATATGTTTTTGGATAGAACTATGGATAAGCTACTTCTGTTATAATGACTGTTAGTTACTAAGCTCATCGACACCCTAGAGATGACAGTTGTCAGGGACAAGGTGGGTTAATAGATGACTCTCAGAAATGCCTCAGGTTCAGCTTTAGCTAAGACATTTATTCATTATTTCAGGGGAGACAAGTCACTTCTCTGAGTTTCATTTTCTATGAAAGGGAAGGGAATTCTTAGTTCCTTAAAAGTTTTACTCTAAATTGGACATTTTAAACCTACATGTATGATAAAAAGAGAATTGAGCAGTGGGAATAATTGTGCTGAATGTACCTGGGATTGGAAGAAAGGAGAAACAACTGGGCTGGATTATGATGAATAAAATGGGCAGACATTTGTACTTACATGTAAAATAAACATGCAGATAGAAACACAGATAGATAAGGGTGGGGGGAAGCACCAGGGTTAAAGGTGAGATCACAAATCAGGAAACAGGATCTGGGCAAGCCGTGGGCAGAGACAAGTCTAGGCAAGCAGGTCAGACACAAGCCACCTGCATTAAGAGGACCTTAAATCCTGACACTGATCTTTGCCGTATCATAGTTCTTATGTTTTCCCTCAAGGAAAGGAATAAGACCAGCTAATTTGGAAAGAATTATTAGGTGCTAGGGCATATCATACACTTCCACAAATGTTAAATTATTTCATGGCATTTTTCTTTTGCGGAAGTTGAAGTCCTGAGGATGTTAGCAATTTGACCCAGTTTCAGGGAACAAGAAGGAAGTAGGTGTCTATTCTGAGAGGGTTTGACAATGAGGCTTTGGGCTGGCAGTGATGCCTGTCTCTTTTTACAAAGTTTTGCAATTCTCTGGAGAATATTATCTGATTGCTGCACAACCAAATGATTTGTTGTGAATGGGTTTCCCATAGAGTAAGTCCTGTCAGGATGTGAGCTAAGTGGGAATTAAAGAATCATAGGAGCAGCCTATGAGACTCAGCCTGAAGCCCAGAGATGAAAAACATTCATACTGGAATGGATATTGAGAGACAGACCTTTGACTTGGGTGAACAAATCATTTAGGAGATAGAGCATAGAAACAACCTATTATGGTGGCCAGAGAGAGAGACAGCAGTTCAGTGAGGAAGATACTGAAACAAGGAACACTAGACACATTAGCTTCAATTTTAGGAGGATTGGCAAACACTACACAAAACTAGTTAGGGATAAAGGTAGAAGATTTAATGGCAGATGTATTGACACATAAGAAACTCCAGTGGCATGGTGCAATTTATGTTGTGCAGCAAATTGAAAGCTCAGTAGTTCAAATCCACCAATTTCTCTTCAAGAAAAGAGAAATGGGCAGTCACTTTTCATAAAGATTTACAGCCTTGGAAGCCTGGTGGATAGACTTTCTGAGTCAGAATAACCTCTATGACAATGAGTAGTGTGAATCTGGACACCTGACTCGGGGATATGGTTCAGAAGCACACAAAACCTTGGGTACTTGATGAACTGAAGAGCAATGTTGCTGTTATTCGGTGTCACGAAACTGACAACTCATAGCAACTCTATGAAAAACAGATCTGAACCTTTCCCCATCATCAAGATCTCTGTCATGTTCAAGCCCATTGTGATAATCATTCCGTCAATCTACCTCATTGATGTTCTTCCTCTCTTTCACTTATTCTCTACTTTTCCCTCATGATATCACTCTCCAAGGAGTTGTCTCTCCTGAAAATATGGTGAAAATATATGAGATAAAGTTTCATCTTACTTGTCTATAAGGAATGTTGTAGTTGTACTTCCTTCAAGGTGTTGTTGTTGTAATGTGCCGTCGAGTCGTTTGCGACTCATAGTACAACATAGACCCTATGTACAACAGCCCTAAACCCTGCTCTATCCTGTGCCAATCGCACGGCCTCTGACACACCCATCCCGATTACCCCAGTCACTGAATCAATCCATCTCATAGAGGGTCTTCCCCCCCTGCGTTGTCCCTCTACCCGACCAAGCATGATGTCCCTCTCCAAGGACCTGTCTCTCCTTACAACATGGCCAAAGTATATCAGACGAAGCCCCAGAATCCTTGCCTCCAAGGAGTAGCCTGGTTTAATGCTCTCTAGGATGAATCTGTTTGTTTTCTTGGCAGTCCATGGTACATTCAATACTCTTCTCGAGCACCACAGCTCAAAGGCATCAATTCTCCTTCTATCCCCTCTAGTCATTGTCCAACTCTCTGATGCGCAACAAGTGATTGCAAAAACCATGGCCTGTATCAGGCGGACCTTAGTCTCCAGAGAGACACCGTTGCTCTTGAGTACTTTAGAAAGGTCCCTAACCACAGACTTTCCCATCACAATATGTTTTTTTATTTTCTGACTGCTGGTGCCAAGAGTGTTGACTGTGGAGGCGAGCAAACTGAAGCTGTGAACAATCTCAATCTCTTCGCCATCCATCCTGATGTTACCAATTGGTCCAGTGGTGAGAATCTTTGTCTTCTTGACATTGAGCCTCGGTCCATACTGAAGGCTGCAGTCCTTGACCCTCTACAGCAAGTGCATGAGGTCCTCCTCAGTTTCAGCAAGCAGGGTTGTGTCATCTGCATAACACAGACTGTTAACAGATCTTCCACCAGTCCTGACACCACACTTCTCCTCATAGAGCCCAGCCTCTCGGATAATCTACTCTACATACAGGTTGAAAAGGTATGGATATAGGACACATCCCTGGTGTATACCCTTCCCAATTTTGAACCATGAAGTATTACCCCGCTCTGTTCTGATGACTGCCTCTTGGTCCAAGTATAGGTTTCACATTAGCACGATCAAGTGTTCTGGGATTCCCATTCTTCTCAGAGTCAGCCACAGTTTGTTATGATCCACGCAGTCAAACACCTTTGCATAATCAATGTAACACAGATAGACATTCCTCTGGTATTTCCTGCTTTCAGCTAAGGTCTATCTAACATAAGCTACAATATCCCTAGTACCACAACCCCTTCTAAACCCAGCCTAGACTTCTGGCCATTCTCTGCTGATGTATTATTCCAGTCGTTTTTGGATAATCTTCAGTAGAATCTTGCTTGCATGTGAAATCAATGACACTGTCCTGTAGTTTCCACACTCAGTTGGGTCACCCTTCTTTGGGATTGGAACAAGTATAGATCTCTTCCAGTCAGTTGGCCAAGTGGTTGTTCTCCAGATTTCTTGGCACAACTTGGTGAGCACATCCAGAGCAACATCTGTTATCTGAAATACTTCAATTGGTATACCATCTATTCCTGGGGCCTTATTTTTTGCTATTTCCTTCAAAGCAGCTTGAACTTCTTCCTTCATCACCATAGGCTCTTGCTCAAATGTTATTTCATTAAATTCTTCTGTATCTGCCAATTCCTTTTGATACAATGACTCAGTATATTCCTTCCATCTTCTTTTGATTCCTCCTGGATCATTTAACATTCTGCTTAAAGCATCCTTGATTATAGCAACTCGAGGTTTGAATTTGTTCTTCAGTTCCTTGAGCTTAAGAACTGCTGAACAAGTTCTGCCCTTTTGATTTTCCCACTCTGGCTCCTCGCACATTTCATTGTAATATTTTGCTTTGTCATTCCTTCAAGGTAGATTTGTTTATTCTTTTGGCAGTTTGTGGAATATTAAGTTCTCTTCAAACAGTATAATTCAAAGGCATCAATTCATTTTCTGTCATCCTTACTCATGTCCGACTTTCAGATGCATAGAAAGCAATTGAAATGACATTATTGCTCATTAATATCCTAGGGAGGTCCTTTACAGCAGATTTATTCCAGGTAACAAGTCTAGATTTTTTGACTGCTAAATTTTGATTGTGAATTCAAGTAAAATGAAATCACTGACAACTTCAATCCTTTCTCTACTTATTTTGAAGTTGCCAGTTTCTTCAAACAAGACTTCAGCATCTCCATATTGCAGATAGTGGTGAGTCTTCATCCAACCCTGATGCCACATTCTTCTTTATAAAATCCAGCTTCTCAAATAATTTTCTCAGCATATTGTTTAAGTAGATATAGTGAAAGAATGCAATCCTGACACACACATTTTCTGATTTTTAAACTATACAATGTTTCTTTCTTCTATTCAAACAACTACTCTTGATCTATGTATAGTTTTTGCATGTGCATAATTAAGTGTTCTGGGAGTCCCATTCTTTTCTATAGTAGCCATCATTTTTATAACCCACATAGTCAAATGTCTTTGCAGAATCAATAGCAAGCAAGTAAACATCTGTCTAGTATTCTCTGCTTTCAGTCAAGATCCACCTTATGTCACAGTTTCTTCTGAATCCATTTTTAATTTCTGGAAGTCCACTGTGGGTATACTGTTCTGTTCATTGATAATAATATTCAACAATATTAAACTTGTATGGATGATTAATGATACTGTTCAATAATTTCCACATTTTATTGGATCACTTAAAAAAAATAGCAACAATTATAGATCTCTTCTAGCAGTTACCCAGCTAAATGTTTTCAAGAATAGTTATAAGAGATTGGTGATCAAGTACAGGGTAGTATCTGTTTACTAAAACACGTCAACTGGTATAACATCAGTTCCTGGAACTTATTTTTTTTTCCAGTTCCTTCAGTACCACTTAGACTCCTTCCTTCATTACTATTGGTTTTGATTACTACTTTCTGAAATAGTTCAGTGTTGAGCAATTCTTTTTGGTACAGTGACTCTGTGTATTCTTTCCTTTTTCGTTTAATGCTTTTTTGTCTCATTCAAGATTTTTTTCCCATAGAATACTTCAGTGTTGTATTTAAATCAAGGCTTGAATTTGTTCATCAACTCTTTCAGCTTAAAAACTGTTCTGCTATTTTAGTTTCCTAATTCTAGTTCTTTGCTTATTTCATTATAATACTTTGCTTTGTCTTCTCCGGCTGCCCTTTGAAGTATTATATTCAGTTTTCTTGCATCAGCATTCTTTGCCCTTGTTTTGGCTTCTTATCACTCCAAGGCAAGATTCACAATCACTTCTAACATCTATTTTGGTCATTTATTTCCTCCTGGTCTTTATAATGACTTTTTGCTTTGTTCATGTCTTATGTGTTTGATATAATTTTACTACTCATCTGGTGCCAAATCTATCCTTAATATGGATTTTAAATTTAGTTAGGATACATTCAAGTTCATATTTTGGTACTTGTGGATGTGTTTTAATTTTTTCAACTTCAATTTGAACTCTCATGAAAGTTTTTGATGATTTGTTCCACAGTGATCCCCTGATTTAGTTTTGACTGCTGATATTGAGCTTATCCAATGTCTCTTTTCACAAATATAGTAAATCTATGTAGTCCATCAAGTGAAGTCCATATGTATAGTTGTTTAGAAGTTTATTTTTAAAAAGTATTTATAGTGAATAAACCATTTATTGCACGAATTTTATCATGCAATCTCCAGCCTCTTTTCTGTCACTATGTCCATATTTTCCAACTTGCAGTCAGTTCTTTATTTCTAACATTTGCAAACCAGTCATAAATTATTAATATGTATTGATTGCATATTTGCTCTATTCCAGACAGCAAAATTTGGTATAAATCATTAATTCCTTCATCTTTGGCTTTCATGGTTGGTGTATATATTTGAATAGTAGTTGTATTTTAGAATTTACTTGTGTGAGTAAGGATAGCATCCTGTGACTCAAAGCACTGTGCTGCAGAATGTTGTTGTTGGTATGTTGTTATGTGCCATTAAGTCGTTTGCGACTCATAGAGACCCTATGCACAACAGCCCTAAACCCTGATCTATCTTGCGCCAATTGCACTGTCTCTGACACACCCATCCCGATTAC
>NW_006399949.1:2559099-2565589 GCF_000299155.1 Elephantulus edwardii
TTGATTGCATGTTCGATCTATCTCCGACTGTAAAAGTTGGTAGAAATCATCTATTTCTTCTTCTTTGGCTCTGGTTGTTGGTGCATATATCTGAATGATAATGGTATTCACTGGACTTCCTTGTAAGCGTATGGATATAATCCTGTCACTCACGATGTTGTGCTTCAAGATGGATCTAGAAATTACTTTTTTTTTCTAGTGCTTCAGAATAGATTGTGAAATTCTGTATTTAAGGATGAATGCCACACCATTCCTCTTTCATTTTTGATTGTTTAATAGAAAATGCACAATAGCAGTTTTCTGAGCTCCCTAATACTGTTGTTGTTAAGTGCTGTTGAGTTGACTCTGACCCATGGTGACCCTATGAACAAGAGATCTGAACCCTGTCCTGTCCTGTGCCATCCTCACACTTCCTGACACATTAGAACCCATTGTTGCAGCCATTGTGTAAATCCACTTTGTTGAAAGTCTCGCTCTCCTTCACTGACATTCTCCGCCTTTCCAAGCATAATGTTCCAGGAATAGGCCCATGTAACAACATGCCCAAAGCATGTAAGGCAAAACTTTATCAGTTTTGCCTCCAAAGAGCAGCCTGGCTTTACTTTCTCCAAGACATTCTTGTTTGTTCTTTTGGCAGTCCGTGGAATGTTTAGTGCTCTTCTCCAACACCACAGCTCAGAGGCTTTAATTCTTCTTCCATCTTATTCATTTTCCAGATCTCAGATATATAGCAAGTGATTGAAATGACTGAAGTCTGAATAAGATGCAACTTAGTCTTTAAAGTGACATTTTTACTCCTTATAATTTGGAGAGGTCCCTAATTGCAGACTTTCCCTGTGCAACATGTCTCCTAATTTCCTGAATGCTGGTAACAAAGGTGTTGATTGTGGATCAAAGCAAGATGAAGTTGCATACAGTTTCAATCTCTTCGACATCTGTCAGATGTTGCCTATTGGTCTAGTGGTAAGAATTCTTGTTTTCTTACCATTGAGATGGAATCCATATCAAAGGGTTTATTTTTTTTATCTTCTACAACTACTGCTTCTAGTCCTCCTAATTTTCAGCAAGCAATGCTGTGTCATCTGCATAATGCAAATTATTGATGAGTCTTCCTCTGATCTTAATGCCACATTATTTTCCACAGAGTCTAGTTTCTTGAATAGTTTGCTCAGCATATAGATTAAATATTTATGGAGAAAGAATACAACATTGACACACTTCCGTTTTAATTTTAAACCATGTTGTGTTCCCTTGCTTTTTTTGCACAACAGTCTCTTGGTCTAAGTACAGTATCAGTAATACATAATTATTACAATATCATTAACATCACATGCAAGCAAAATACTGCTGAAGATCATTAAAACATGGTTAGAACTGTACATAGTTAGTGAACTAACAGAAGCTTAACTAAGATATCGAAGAGGCCAAGGCACCAAGGGTGCCATTGCTGATGTCTGATGGATCCTGGCTAAAAGTAAAGAATAAGAGAGTAATGCCTATTTCTGCTTTTTTTTTATTATGCAAAGGCATTTGACTATGTGAAGCATAACAAATTATGGCTAACATTGAGAAGAATGAAAATCCTAGAACACTTAATTTTGCTCATGTGAAACCTATACCTAGTTGAAGAGATTGTGGTGTGAACAGAGCAAGGAAACACTACACTAATGCCTAGGATGTGATTTTTATGCTTTGCATTTCCTTTTATAGAACTTCCTATTTTCTAGATTCCTACTTTGTACATTTCTTGTTTTAATATTATTGCATGTTTGTAGCTGCTTCTTCTCATTTGGAGTTGCCACTTAAGCAAATCTGATAAGGAACTCATATCTAAAATTTATAGAATACTCCACTCCCTCAACATGAAAAAAGGAAAACAGCCCAATCACAAAAAGGGCACAGGATATGAATGGATATCTCCACAAAGAAGACATTCAGATGGTGAATAAACACATGAAGAAATGTTCAAAATCTCTAGCTCTCCAAGAAATGCAAATCTATTTTTAAAAAAACCTTATGAAATATCATTTCACCCCAGTAACAATAGCAAAGATCAACAGAACAGCAAACAACAAATGCTGACAAGTTTGTGGAGAGATTAGAACTCTTATTCATTGCTGGTGGGAGTGTAAAATGGTGCAAGCACTATGGAAGGCAGTATGGAACTTTTATGCAATCTCTTTTAAAGGCAGTATGGCACTTTCTCAAAAAGTTGGAAATAGAAATACCATTTGACTCAGCAATTTCACTACTCAGAATATATCCTGAAGAAACCAGAACCAAACAGATATAGACACCCCTATGTTTATCTCTGCATTATTCACAATAGCAAAGATATGGAAGCAACCCAAGTGCCCATCAACAAATGAATGGATAGAAAAACTATGGTATATTCACACAATGGAAAAATAAGGAACTCATAAAATATTACACAACATGGGTGACCATAAAGATGTTATGTTGAGTGAACTATTTCAGTCACAAAAGGACAAATACTGCATAATGTAATGGTTATAATACAGGACTGATATAGGGGTTGGGAGGAAACTAAGAAAGAGAGGATAAATAATGAACACTGCATTGGAACAGATAAAGAACTGTTTCAAAGAAATGTATCATTACACATTATTTGTATGAAAACAGTCCAGAATGAGAAATGCATAGCAAAGTGGACTGGTGAAGGGGTCAGGGGGAGGAAGGAAATTATGCAACAACAAATGATTATTTTAACAAAAAGCAGACTCGGGGGGGTGGTTTAGGGAGGAAAATAAGTAACACTGAATGAATGAATGAATGAATGAAAAAAATTCAAATTTTCTGTAAACTTTCATTAAAATCACAATAAAACAACAACAACAAAAGTCCAGGCTAAGAGGCAGGACAGGCAATTCACTTCTGAAATAGCAGGCTTTCAAAAACTCTATGGACCATAGGGAGCTCTGGTGGCCTAGTGACAAGAAGCTGCACCGCAAACCCAGAGGTACGTGGTTCAAATCCACCAGATGCTCTGCTGAAGAAGGAGGGGCAATCTCCTCCTGTACCAGTCAGATTCAATTTACTGGTACACACACACACACATACACACACATACACACACACAGAAAATTAAAAAAAAAAACTTCTATGGACCATATAAGAACATTGATGACTATAGTGTTGGAAGATGAGCCTTTCAGGTTGGACGACATTCAAATTGTAACTGGAGAAGAGCTAGCTGCCTTCTCTACAGAGTCAACAATAATGACAAAGGACAGGCATTTGCTTATATGGTAAGACTTAACATAAGGAGAAGAGTAGAGTGCAAGTATAGTTCTCTATTAAATAAATAATTTTTCAACAAATACTTATTGAGAAACTACTAATTTAAAGGCTTTGTTTTAACTTGTGAATATATAAGTGAAGGGATAAAAATTCTTACCCTCAAAGAAGTTATTTTCTATTGGCAGAAAGTAACTAGTAAATAATTCAAGCATCTAGTCACAATGTTTCCTATCTTTAGTCATAATGTTAAAAAAAGAGAAAATGAGAATATAAAAACATTTTCTTTTATTAACTTTTTCTGAATTATTTGATTGTAACTTACAAAGGTGTTATTTTTAATGAATAGGGACATATTTGTTCTCAAAGCCCAGGATGATATTGAACTTGCAAGAGTACAGTTTGGAGAGATGAGAAACATAAAATTCACTACTTCCATCCAATTACATATAGACAAATGTGTAATAGTCACAGATAAATCACTTATGCAGTGCATGAGCTGTACGGTCACTTCTAGCAGTTCTGAACTTTTACCAAGAGCTGTGATGCCTAATTTTATCTTGATAATGATCTCAACTTAGATGTATGACTTTAGAATTATTCAGCTCAATTAGTTTACAATATACTAATACAGATTAGTCATATAAATTAACTAATGAGTTCCAAATATAGATTAAAGACATATGGAAATGTTTGGTGAGAAATTTGCCACATAAACTAGATTATTCTGTCTTTTTTGTCGTTGTTACATAATGCACATTTATTTACAAAAAGCTAATAAAAAAATCCAGTCTTTCAATTATAAGAATATAATATGCATCCTTCACTGTAAATTCATAGCTTTCACTTTTGATCTAAATTATATTTTATAAAAACATAGTGTTCATGCTGATTATTAGTTTTCTCTTCTTTAAAAATGCATCATAAATATCTTTCTCTGTTTACATATGCAAGATGTTGCTTTGTTTATTTACCTCATGTCATCATTAATAGCCAACGTGTCACAATGGTTTAAGTGTTGAGCTTGTAGCTGAAATGTTAGTGTTTTGAATCCACCAGCTACTATTTGAGAAAAAGATGAAATACACATTCTTAAAAATTTTTTAGTCTCAAAAAATATTTTGGAGCAGGTCTACTCTTTCCTGTAGATCGCTACACTTCAACATTGTGGTAACCATACCTTCATTTATCTCTTCATTCCTGTCTTTAGGAAAAGCAGTAATCAGGCTCATTTTCACACATGTAAAGAAAAATCTTGAGATAAGGTGGCTAGAAGAGCGACTAAGCCAGCTTTGACTCTGTTGAGACTTGTCAGGAAAGAACTTAGTCTTGGTTTCTCTGATTCAAATAAAAGTGGGTGTGAGTAGATGAAACTTGTAGAGGTTAATGTGAATTGAGTTAGCATTCATTGGCAGCAAATTTCAAGGTATAATTTACACTCTGAGAAAGCAAAGACTTGTTTGTTTGTTTGTTTGTTTATTTACACCCTAAAACATCTGGATTTTTATGAGAGAGAAAGAGAAAGAATGATCACATGAAATAGGTGGCCAGGGAACTAGGTGGCTTCAGAAAACCTGAGCTCCAGGCTGAGACTAATTAATACTCCTGTAATTCAGGACAGCCTTTTCTCCTTTCAGAAATCTCTACTTCCGCTATGTGATGAGTTTTTAAGATTGAATTGAAAGCTGCTTGGTTGCATTTTCCCTCCCTTTAAAATGTGATATATATTTTATGCAGGTCTCAATTCATTAATTTTTATTAAATCTGGAGTATTCTTTTCACTATTTGAAAGACAGAAGAAAGGTAACTTCCTCAATTCCTAGTGAGACTTTCTGGTTAAAAGTGCACTTTCTTACATGTATTTTTTGAGAAACAACTGTAAACTACACTTACCCACAATGCCACTTAAACCACACCACAAATTTGTAAATGAAATAGTTAAAAGATATACTTGAAAAGGATCTGCTAGATGACTGGGACCTCCTGAAAATTAGGCACTTAAATACATCAAAAGATTTTACCAGAGTTAAAAGGATCCAACAGTCTGGGAAACCTTTGTTTTGGCAATGATGTATTGGAGAAGGAGCTATCTCTAATATGCATAGGAAACTTCAGCATCTCAGGAACAAAAGGACAGATCATCCAATTGCCAAATGGCCATGGGATATAAACAGAGCATCACCAAAGGAGACATTCAGGCAGACAAGAAGCTCATGAAGAAATGCACACAGTCATTATCCATTGTTGTTGTTGTTTTAAATTTTATTTTATTAATTTTAATGAACATTTAAAGAGATTTTGGATTTACGTTCATTCATTGTTGCACCTTTTTCTCTAGACCCCCCCACTCCACCCCCAGTTCACTCCTCTTTTTGAAAAGCAAAAGATAAACTTCTTTGTTGGCATACAATCCTCGGGCCAAGTAAAACCTGTCTACACACCAGTTCTACAGAATGCATCGCCTTTGCTCAGGAAACATCATGACTAAACTTCAGAGACATTGGTCCCAACATAAGGAACTACCAGCAGCTGATGTGTTTGGAATCACAGAAGCTAAGGAAGCTTCATATTTAAGTTATTAGATGAAGGGCTGGTCAATGCGAGATAGATGTGAAGGGAGTGGGTAGAAGTGGATGGGTATCCTGGTGGATGGTGGAGCAGGGAAATAAGTGGGTAAAGACACGTGTGACAAAGGCAGGGACAACACTGACACTAATGGTTAACTCCACAATAAGGGTTATACCTTTAATTTGCTGGTCTGTCTGATACTTCTCTAAATCTGAACATTCACATTAGACAGACTAGAAAGAAGGATTGGCCATCCACTTCTGAAATAGCAGGCCTCTGAAAACCCTATGTACAACAGAACACATGTAGATTTTTTATAGTACTCTGACTAATTTACAAAGTTTTAATACATTGCTTTTCACAAAAGATCCTTCCCATTTCCTTCACCCAACCCACCCATCAAATTGTTCAACCCTATGATTTTAGGTGCACAATAAACAATTGAAAAATACTGTGACTTGTATCAGGCACACCTTAGTCTTTTTTTTTGTTTGTTTGTTTTTTAAAAAGAAAACTTTATTTTAATTGTGATTTTAATACACATTTATAAAGAAGTTAGATTTTCATATATTTATTGTTGCACATTTTACCTCCTCTCCCTCCTATCAGTCCACTACTAGTCCACTTTTTTCCCCCCCGAATTCCATTCATTCATTGTTGCACT
>NW_006399949.1:2565689-2568025 GCF_000299155.1 Elephantulus edwardii
GTTGGCTAACTGTACACACCTTAGTCTTTAAAGTGACATACTTGCTTTCTAGCACATTAGAGAGATCCCTGACAGCAGATCTTCTCAATGCAGTACATCTTTGGATTTACTGCTGATATCTTGGATGGTCATCATGGATTCAAGTAAAATGAAGCCATTAACAACGTCAGTCTTTTCTCTATTTGTCACAATATTGCTCATTCTTCCAGAACTGAAGATTTTTGTTTTCTTGATGTTGAAGTGTAATCACATTGAATGTTTGTAGTCTTTGATCATTAGTAAATGCTGAAGAAAGGAAAGAGAGTATTAATGTTACAGGTGATATAGCAGTACAACACTTGGGGGGGGAAGTTGGATATTTGAAATTTTTTTTCTCCAACTTTCCTAGCTTTTCATGGATAAGAAGGGAGTTCTTGTGGCCTAGTTGGAAGGGGTTGGCTGCCATCTTGAAGGCATATGGTTCATACCCACCAGCTGCTCCACAGGAGAAATGTGAGAAATCTCCTCCCAGGTGATTTATTGCCTTTGAAAACTGACTGGATGGTCAGCTATGAATTATTGGTTTTGTGAACCAAAAAATGAGTGCAGCTGCCGCATAGAAACCAACTTTGTACTGTTGCTTCTAAAAGAAGTTATTCATGCAGTAGAACTATTCCCAATAGGAACCCAAATGTGCATTAACCTCAGTTGATAACATGGATGGGAAAACAAACTTTACTACCTACACAATTGCATATTTTATACTACTAGAATAAAACAGAAGAAAAAACAACTCATTCTGGGAAACACCTCATAAATACAGGGACTTTGGTAAACATGGTATTAAGTGAAGTTGGTAAATTAGAAGAGGAGACCATTTTTTAAAATGCCAAGAAAACTTTTCACACTAAAAACGGCATCCTTCATTGGCTGCCAGAATTAAGAGGAAAAGAAAAAATAAGAGGGTAGACTTAGGTGAACTTGAGTGAAGCGGAAAATATACAATAAGGTGAGAATGGTGGGGGGAACTATTAAAAGTGAGGAAAGATACTGGGAAGAGTTCTGTGTATATTTTAATATACGCAAGCCTGCAATAACAGTAATAACAATAATCTATGAGTGTAAAGAACTGAAGAATAAATTTAAGTTTCAAATTGAATCACTGAAATATTCTATGGGCAAAATATATAATGTTGTACAAATCATCAAAAGAAAATGGAAGAAACATATAGTCCCTGTACAAAAAAGAATTGGATGGTAAGGAATAATTTTAGAAGGTAGCATATGATCAACAAATAATGGTAAGAAAAGAAGTTCACATTGCATTGGAAACATTGGCAAATACATAGTATTTCAAGAATTGATGGGATACCAATTGACATGTAGCCCTGGATGTATTCGTTAGGTCATGTCAAGAAATCTGGAGTACAGATATCTGGCCAACTGACTGTGAGAGATCAATATTTATTCCCATTCTAAAGAAAGGTGAAAAGTATCAAAGAATCTAGATCATCACATACAAGAAAAGCCTCGCTAAAGATTCTTTTTAAATAGCCAGATCAGTTCATTGACAGAGAACTGCCAGAAATTTAAACTGATTATTGAAGAAAGAAACTGCGGTATCAGGATATCGTTGTTAATAAAAGATGGATATTGGCTAAATGCAGAGAATACCAGAAAGATGCTGTGTTTTTTTTACTATACAAAGATATTTGACTGTGTGGATCACAATAAGTTATGGGTAACGTTGAAAAGAATGGGAATCCCAGAACACTTAATGTACTTATTGTAAAAGCTATGCATAGGCCAAGAGGCTATTGTGCAAATAAAGCAAGGGAACACTGCATGGTTTAAAATAAAGACAGATGTGTGTCAGTGGCATATATTTTCTCTGTATCTATTCAATCTGTGTCCAAAACAACTAACTGAGAACCTAAATTTTATAAAGAAGAAAGTGGTAACAGTATCAGAGAAAGACACAAAAAAAATCTACATTATACAAATGACACGACCTTGCTTGCTGAAAATGAGGAGCTCTTGAATTGGTTGTTACAGAAGATCAGGGTCTACAGCCTTCAATATGGATTGCATCTCCACATCAAGAAAACAAAAGTACTCACCACTGGAATGATAGGCAATGTCATGATAGATGGAGAAAATATTGAAGTTGCTAATGATTTTTATTTACTTGTATCCAAAATCAACATTGTTGGCACAGCAGTCAAGAAATTAAAAGATTAGTTGCATTGGGAAAATATGCTGTCACAGACCTTTCCAGAGTACTAAAGAGCAAAGATATTAGTTTAAAGAATGATGCAATACTGATCCAGGCCATATCAATACTTGCTATGCAACTT
>NW_006399949.1:2569965-2571637 GCF_000299155.1 Elephantulus edwardii
CTCCATAAACAAAAACCAACTCAAGGTGGATCATGGACCTAGGACTAAAACCAAGGACTATAATCTTCATTAAAGAAAAGCTCGGAAGATGCTAGAATCAATGCCTTTGAGACTTATTAATAGAAAAAAGTACTGACTATCCCAAAAGGACAATCAGGTTTGTCTTCGAGAAAGTGAAGCCAGTGTGCTTCTCAGAGGTAAGGCTGACAAAATTCAGTCTCATCTACTTTGGACATATTGTAAGGAGGGGCAAGTCCTTAAAGAAGGACATCCCACTTGGAAAAGTGGAGGATCAGAGTAGGAGAGGAAGACCCTCAACGAGATAGATTATCAACAATGAGTGTAACAATGAGCTCCACTGTTTCAGAGTTGTTGAGGATGACGCAGGAAGTGTTCAGAGCTATGGTTCACAGGATCTCCACGAGGCGAAGTAAACTCAATGACACCTAACAACAACTGACATATTTCACCAAACAGATACATTCCTAGATGTACTTATGAGTAAATGCCAAGAAATTTATACGACAGAAACCTGGCCTGCAAGAGATCCATATTTGTTCCCATTCAGAAAAGACAACACAACTGAATAAGGAATAGTCTAACAATATCATTAATATGACATGCAAATAAAATATTGCTGAAGATTATTTTAAAAATGACTCAGACAGTACAGAAATTCAAGCTGGATCCAAATAAGCCTTGCATGAAAGATATAAATGCTGATGTCAGATAGATCTTAGGTGAAATCAGAAAATGACAGTAAGATGCCTTTTTGTATTTTATTTGCTATGCAAAGGCATTTGAGTGTATATTTATCATAAGAAATTATGGCTAACACTGAGAATAATAGGAATACCAGTACACTTAGTTGTGCTCTTTCAAACATAGATCAAGAAGTAGCTGTCTGCACAGAGCAAGTGAACACCGCATGTTTTTAAATAAGTAAAAGTGTGAATCAAGGCTATATTTTTCTATTGCTATTTAGTGTATATGTTGAGCAAATAATTTTAGAAGCTTAATTATATGAAAAAGAATATGGCATCAGGATTGGAGAAATCAGGAGGCTAGTGCAGGACTAGGAAATGTTCAGATCTGTTGGTTGACATTGAAGCATTTCAGGAAGCGCTATATTGTTCAGAAATACATATATTTGCCACAGATAGGGCAACATTCAAATCCATTGATCAAAAGGTTGCCATGAGTTGCAGCTGACTCAACAGCACATAACAACAACTTATCTATACACACACACACACATGCATTTTTTATAAATACATGTATATATTTCTAAGGCAACAGAAATGCAACTTATAGTGACTCTATGACCAATGAATCTGAACCTTTCCCTCTCTTGTGGAACCGTCAGATCTCTGATATACTTGAGCTCATGGAAACTGTCATCATGTGTATTCATCTTATTGAGGATCATCCTTTCATACTTTGACCCTCTGTCTTTCCAAGTATGATACCTTTATCCAAGGACCAGGTCCTCTAAACAATATGCCCAAAGTATGTTGTTTAGAAAGATAGTGAGAGAGAGCTTCACCATTCTTTCCAAGGAAAACCTTGGTCAAACTTTGCTCAATACAGACTTCTTTGTTTTTTGTAAATCTATGGGATATTCTTTCAGAATCATCTCAGGAACACGTTTGAGGCCTTGAACACTAATGAG
>NW_006399949.1:2573461-2584146 GCF_000299155.1 Elephantulus edwardii
AGACCCTCTATGAGATGGATTGATTCAGTGATTTGGGTAATCGGGATGGGTGTGTCAGAGGCAGTGAGGTTGGCGCAGGATAGAGCAGGGTTTAGGGCTGTTGTGCATAGGGTCTCTATGAGTCACAAACGACTGGACGGCACATAAGAACAACAACAACATGAGATTATTTTGAATGTTGTAGTCTTTGATCTTCTGCAGTAAATTCTTCAAGCCCTCGCAACTTTCATCAAAGTTGTGTTATCTGTATGATGCAGGTTGTTGATCACTTTTTTTCAAATCCTGATTGCACATGCTTTTTGTCATAAAGACCAGCTTCTCAAGTAATTTTCTCAGCATACACATTTAATATTTATGTCCCAATGCACATCTTTCTTGATTTTAAACCATGTATTGTACTCTTGGTCTTGGGATAGGTTTTGCATGAGCACAATTAAGTTTTCTGGGATTTCCATTCTTCTCCATTTCAGCCACAATTTGTCATTTTCAACACAGTCAAATGCCTTTGCATAATTAATAAAACACAGATATATATCTTCTATGCTTTTAGTCAAGATTTAACTTATACCAGCAATGATATCCTTGGTGCCCAGGCCTCATCTATATCGGCTTAAATTTCTGGCATTTCTTTTTCTAGGTACTGTTCCAGCCATTTAAAAAAACAGTTCACAGCAAGATTTTGCTTGCATTTGATTTTAATTATATTGCCCAGTAATTTGCATATTCTGTTGGATCACCATTTTTAGGGAGTGGAAGCAAATATAAATGACTTCCACTCAGTTGGCCAGTAGTTGTCATCCAGGTTTCTTGTCAGATCCTGGTGGGCATATCCAGGGTTGCATCTGATTGCTGGAATATGTATTTCATAAATTCTCAGAGCCTTATCTTTAGCTAATATCTTCAGTGCAGCTTGAACTTCATATTTCTTTTTAATTAGTTTCATTTGTTTTCCTTGTAAAGGAGAAAGTTATGGAACAAAATTATAAATAATAAAAATATTAGATTTACTTGTCAAATAGAAACTGGTAGAACGCTCGAGACTATGATCATTAGTGAGCCTTCCGGTCTGGAACTGAACTGCTCCTATGGCTCAATTTTCTGCCAAATGTTCACAAGGCAGGGGGAGTAATAAAAGAAGGAGGATTAGAAACAGAAAGCAAACACACAGAGGAAATCAGGGAATTGGTGCAGTATGTTAAAGATTGCAAACAGACATATGATTTTTTTATTAAATTCTTTTTCATTTGAGTGAAGGCTTACAAATAATATTTTTTTCAGGCATCCATATATATTTTGTTTTATAACATTAATTACCATCTATTAATTAAATTAATTTATTATAGTGCCTAATAAACCCTCATTTTGTACTGCCTTTCTTGTCACCCAATAATATCAACTGTCTCAAATTTGCTTTCCTCTTCTTGACGGAATACTCTTAATATCCACATAGTGAAATTCAGGAGATAGGAAACTGTATTCTAGAATCTCCTCGAAATATCCTGGAAGTATCTTAGGTCAAATTAGGTTAAATGTCCACTTCTGTCCCTATCACAGTGGCAAAAGAAATGAAATGCACAAATTTCTTGGTCTCAGTCTTTGCACCAGACATCTATTTCTGCATAACAAATGAATTGCTCTGATGTTTAACATCCTAAAACAACAAACAACTCAGAATTTTTGTTAGTTGGAAATACAAGATCAGATTATTTAAGTAGTTTTGTGTCAGCATCTTTTGTAATTTTACAGGCAAGCTGTTGACCTGGGTTATAGTCTTCTCTGAAGGCTTAAATACAAGAGGATCTGCTTCTAAGTTCATGCCACTGCTGATGGAAGACAAAGATTCCTTGTGGGTTATCCACTGTTTCAGAGTCTCAAAACATTGTCATTTGCGCAAGTTACCTGTTTATCCTCATGACATGACAGGAAGCAGGCCTCCCACAGAGTGAATCCTGGAGAGAGAATGGCAGCCAATGTGTGAACAACACTCTTATAAAATATAATCTCAGAAATAACACACCATCAAATCTGTCAGTTTCATTGGCCACTCAGTCCAACCCAGTTTACTGGGTGGGAAAATGGCATATGGGCTATAGGAGGATAATGAAAAAACCTCATTGCTGTGATATTAGACTTGACTCATAGTTGACCCTTCAACTAGTTTTTGAGAGGCTGTAAATCCCACTGGAGGAGATTGTCTATTTTTCTCATGCAGACGTGTTGCTGGATTCAAACCATCAGAGATGTGCCATTTTTCTGTTAGTGATACAACTCCCTATGGACTATGTTACCAGATCTCCCTTTGAATAAAAGAGGGATCATCAAAGACTCTCTTGAGCGCTGACCTCCACTGCCACATATACTACTCGGCAGCCAACATTAGTCTTAATACAAATTTGATCCTTTTGGAATTTATAGCAATGAGAATGAGAGTGCAACCATTGTGTTCTAGATTTTTATTTCCCATTAATTAACGTGAGTATTTCTGGGACTAATTAGGCCCAATAATGATTTCCAAGAAAAGTTGGAGCTCAGAGTTTATAAAGTATACTGCATGAATAACAAATTGAACAAACTGTAGGAGTTGAAAAGAGTTCCACAAAATTGCTGGCTTAGTAGCCAGAAATGTTAGGAAACAAAACAATCCTAATAGGTTTCTTTTTGCATATTAAACCCTTTTCAAAAGAAAACATTTTTCAAGTTATAGTCTCTATGGAATACTCTTTGGAAAATAATAGAGTGGACATTTGCAGAAAATTTTAACCTTTAATCCCCTGTAACCTTAATGTATTATATACTACTTGTTTATTTGAGAAGTATTTATTAAATGAATACCACACTGGAGAAAATCCAAAGGCCACATTTAGCTATTTGATAGGTTACATCTGGTTTGTGGGTATTTCTTTAGGAAAGATAATTTATGTCTATAATTTCAACATTATTCTCTTAAAGGTCACAGGACAGAAAAAATTGTTCCATGAAAGTAATAATAATGCTGTATACTATCTTATATTCTACCACATTATACAGCTTCACATTTATATCCATTATCAAATGCAAACCTTTGTAGTTAGCAGGATAGAATTATCCTATCATAAAACAAAAAAAGAAAAAATATTCAGAATGACAAATGAATCTACTCAAAAGGAAACAAAGAATGAAAGATGACTTCAGCTAAGATAAACAGGGTTTCAAAATAATTCAAGGTTTCAAATTTTGTGTTGACATAAAAACCTTGGATATTTGTGTTCATCTTATTCCTTGAACACTCCCACATCACACCCTGGAGCAATTGCAGGCTTTTTGTAATTCTTAGGCATTTGTGTGGCCCCAGCCCACATTGTATCATGGTGGTGTTATTGCTGTTGATGGCCTTTGAGTCAAGCACGACTCATAGCAACCCTATGAGCAAAAGGCCTGAAGCCCCTCTACAAATATCGACATTTATCAAAGTTCATAGAGTTTCTGGAGGCATGTTATTTAGGAAGTGGATGCCATTCCTGCTTCCAAACCGGTCAGAGTATGTTATGTGCCATTAAGTTGCCAGCAATGTATCACAGAAAGTGGAAATTCTAGTGTGTTGCCTAAAATTCCCTACACAACCAAAACACTCACTTCTTTGGTTGTTGAGCATGATGGATGCTGATGACACACAACTGAGAATATTGTTCTCTTTTTCTCGGCAGCCTCTCACCTAAGAATACCTTTCTTTCAGCTCTATCATGATTCTTCATCACCTTTCTTGTTTTGGCATATGGTCCAGGCTAGTCTGACCTAGGTTTCTGCCTTGTGCCCCAAAGAACATTCTGCAGTCTCTGCTTCTTTCTTGATTGTGTAAGATTCCCGTTTTCTCCCTCTGAAATTGCTCAATTTTAGACTGGCAGGCTGGTGAACTTGAACAAACCCCTGAGGAGTAATACAAAAACCTTTTTTGGCACATTTCCAACTTAAAGATGCTACTAGCCTCATTCACATCATTTACATCGCTCCATCCAGCCATATGATTAAAGTCAAAGACAACGGCTAGGAAAGTCTTACTGAATAATTCACTATGAAACAAGATGAAAATAAAGTATACCACAATCTTAGACTCTTTTATAGATAAAAATCTGAAAATTATAAGTCCCAAAACTAAGAACTACAGGGAGTGTTGATCAGTTACATGGAAATCCTCTATGTTAAGATAGAAACTCTGACTAGGAAGGAATAAGTTTATTAGACTTGGCCTGAGAATACTGGGTCAAAGTACTTGAAAACTTTGACTTTCCAACTTGACTCCTCTGCTACTATAAAAATGGCCACTTTTTCAAGATAAATTCTGGAGTTTTCTGGAATGGAAAAACATGTTGTTTGGAGCTTATGGAAACTCTTAATAGGACATTTACAATGTTCTAAAGCAAAGTTATCTATGCCGTCCTCAAAAGGGAACTAAATATCATTTAAAAAACAGATTTTCACTTCTTATAGAGTCCTGGGAGATGGGACGTCTATCTACGGGGCAACCAGGGACTGTTTGGCAAGAATGATTGATCATAATCCATGCCTATTAATACTACACAGTCAAAGTTCTGAGGGCACAACAGAAATTTCTTGCTACATGAAAAATGGCATGACAGAGCTAGACCTACAAGAATGTGTGACCCAGACTGGTAAGTCATCCACAACTGTTAACACTGCACTTCTCTCTTTGTTAACATAAGGGTTTTCTATTATCTGGGAAAAGCTGGGGGTGGGGGCAATCAAACTTGATTCAAAGATTATATAACTAAGTTTTGATAGTCTAACCTCACTTCATGATAGCACTAAAAGACAGCAGAGAGGAGAAGCTGTCCTCTTAGACAGGTACAATTGATTTCATGGTTTATAGGTGAGATGACTTGATATACTATATATAGACTCAAAAATAACAGTAAGTGACTGGTTTGTCAGGGATGTAAAAAAAAAATCACAAAACCCACAAACCCAAATCACCCAACTGTGGACAAAAGGTTTAGGAAAGAGACATGTGTATGTACCTACAGTGCTGAATATTAAATATGATCTCAGAATCATACCCTAGTGCCTACTCGAGAGTATCCACTAGGAAAAGGCATTTAACAGCCAACTAGGTAGTTGTTATCAACCATCTCCGGCAACCATCAATAATAAAGCCGTAGAGTTAGAACTTGTACGTAAAACAAAAACAATTTGGTGGAGGGGAAGTGAGGGAAATTGAAAGAATTTGTTCAAATTTGTATTCAAATTTTGTAACTAAACTGTTGTTGTTTTTAGGTGCTGTCAAGTCATAGACAACTCATAGCAACCCTGTGAACGAAATACCAGAGCACTGTTCATAGAGTTTCAGGAGGCAAGCCATTTTGGAAATGGATGCCACTCCTGATTCCAAGCTTTTTTAATCTGGGAGCGCCACCAAACACTGTCCACCATGGGTAACCATTATCACATTTGGCACATCAGTGTCACAGTGTTCAGCATCACAGCAACCACGAGTTACCTCTGTACAGCAATGCACAGATCAGTACTATACCACCGAGAAGAATGTTTGGCCAAAAAACCCCCAACAATTTGAACCAGGCCTGAGGGCACAGATTAAAATCACCCACTTTGGGCTTGATAGCATAACTTTCTGTCCACTAGATCAATGTAGCTCTCTCTATGTTGTCGTTGTTATTGTTGGTAGGCGCTGTCGAGTTGTGGACGACTCATAGTGACCCTATGAATGAAAGGCCTGAACACTGATCATACAGTTTTGTAAATAAACTAGTAGAAAAAAAAAAGAAAATTAAATTAAAAATAAAAAACAACAACCAAAAAACCCCAAACCAGGAAATAGCATTCATACACTAATTGCAGCACCACATGGAAGGAAAAAAAAGTATGCTTGTATGCAGACTATAAATAAAGTTTCTGGTAACTAAAAAAAAAAAGAATGGAATCAACAAATGGACTTCTATTTATCAAAGCTAGTCTATATTCCAGGCACACAGTTTGAATCCATCATCTGCTTCATGGGAGAAAGATGGGCAATCACCTACCATACAATTAACTGCATCTGAAAACCTGCTGGAGGGTTAGCTACAAGTTGATTCTGACTTGACAGAACACAACAAGTGTTTATATTCTATTGAAGGAAATAGGAAACACTTAATGACAAGTTGTACCTTGGACCTTTTCTCCTCTGAAAGGAAGAATAATTCATTTTTACTGGAATCAACACATATTTTGAGTGAAAATTCTCAGTTCTGACTCTGAAGCCTCAAATAGCATCTTATTTTCAGTGTGTTTGCTATAATGACAAGGAACTCTCAGTACTACAAAATTAGAGCATGGCAATGGTTATATTATTGTTGTCTTATCAAGCACTAGATTACACATAACCTGCTGGCTGGACACAACAAAAGCACAATTTTCTGAGAGTTACAACTGAAGTGTCACTTCTGAGAGTTACACTGAGGTGTCAGCTTATTGATGAGAGTGTATAAGGACATATTGCCATCCTCCCAAACAAGAATACATACACCTTAAGTCATTAGACAGTTATGTGTAGCTAAGAGGTAGAATACCTGATTTGATAAAATGTAGAGTAGAAGTGGTAACATGCCAATGGCCATCACTTACAGAACATACTTGGGGAATTTGTGCTGCTTCTTATAACTTTGTTTTGTGAACTAGAGGTTCTTTTTACCCTGATAGAGAACACTTTTAACACAAGCCAGTAAAACTATCATTGAACTCTAAGCTGTAACAAGAGAAGGTGTCACAGGTGCTGTTACTAGTAATTGATGTTCATCAAGAAGCAGAATCGATTTTGCATACGGAAGGTAGAGAAGAATACGTTTGACAAATAGGTAAAAACTAGTTAATCTCCCAATACAAATTTTATGAAAAATGGACAAATGAGACATTGTATATTTTTTACACTTAGTATTTGTCCTGATACTGAAAATATTTCAGTAAGTAGTAGTTGGCTGACCATATTCTTTGTTAAAACTTAGAAAAGGAAATGTTTTCATACATAAAACAACCATGGAATTACAACAAAGTTCCCTTGGACTCCATTCATTTAATTCAACTACATAGAGAAAGAGATTGATTAAAGAGTTTAGCTCCTAACAAGATAGCAACTTGAACTCACTAGTTGCAAACAGGAAAAAAAAAAGATGTGGCAGATGGTGTCTCTAACGATTACAGCCTTGGGAACTCTATGGGGCAGTTAGTTATACATTGTCCTACAAGCTCTCTATGAGTCAGAATCAACTCATGTGATTGGTTTTGAGTTTGGTGGGGTTTTCTTTTTGGATTTTCTTTTTTTCACATAGAAAGGATATGAGAGCGTAATTTATGATGACAATACTGAATAATTACAGAAGGACTCAAATTTGGAAAGGCAGTATGGAGAATGTGTGAAACATGAACTTTATTTAAGTTTTGTAGTCATTTGTTCAGAAAGAAAATGAATGATGCTCTTTTTTTCAGGAAAGTTTAAATCAGAGTTCATGCAAACAATAATTGGACATATTATCAGGAGAGAAAACTTCCAGGAGTAGGACAGCATGCTGACTTGGTAGAGTAGAAAGTCAATGCAAAAGAAGTCCCTCAATGAGTAACAGGCTCATTATCTTATCTTTAGCAACAGCCCCAAATATAGCAATGATTATGAAACCGGGACAGTACCAGGAAGTGTTTCATTCTATTGAAATGGTGAATAAGAACCAACTGGATTCCAGCTAATAATAACAATAACAACAACATTATGAGCTATGAATAATTTTCAAAAGGAAAGAACCATAAAGGCCTTTATATAGATAAATTTCTTTGTTAAATTGGGCAGTGCGTTCTTTAAAATGAGACGAATCCTTCCAAGAAGGACAATGGTAAATAAGAAGTACTCTCTGTAGCATATTTGGAGTTAATTAAAATTGTTTACAATGGATTTCATGGCACATAGGCCAAAATGGTGGGCTCTGCTGTCAACTATTTTTAATATAACTTAGGATTCTTGATTAGCCTAGTTTTTATTCTACTTTAAGAATTAAATATGATATGGCATTACTACTTTGGGAGTTGTTGAATTAGGACAAAGCATGGTTTGTAAGCCATAATTTATTTATAATTTATTTCTGTTCTATCTTTCTAGTATTTTTATCAGTGACCCTCATTATGACATAAAATTATGGAGTCATCACAGTCTGAACTCATAAAGCAAGGATTTTAGGAAAGAAGAGAGTAAAGTAAAATAACAAAAGTTATATTGAATCTCATTTTGAGAAGAGATTTAAAGAAGAGAGAATTTGAGTCAGCAGAATTTGATATTTCAGAATCCTTCTATTTGAGAAAAGATTGAAGCTTTCAATGATTTAATCTTGCTTGGATCAACAATCAACACCCTAGGTATCAGCAGTCAGGACATCAGAAGAGCTCTTACATTTAGCAAGTCTGTTGTCAGGGAGTCTTCAAAATGTCAAAGAGAAATGACATCAGTTTGAAGACTCAGATGTGCCTGATCTAGGCCATGGTCTTCTCAATCACCCACTATGTATCAGAAAGCTGAACAATGAATGAAGATGATAGAAGAAGAATTGATACCTTTGCATTTTGGTGCTGGAGAAGAGTACTGAATAATCCAAGAACCGCTTATATCCAAGAACAAATAGAGATGTCATGGGGAAAATGCAGCTAGAGTGTCCCATGGAGGCAAAGATGGCAAAGCTTCATCTTTGAACATGTATTTAGATTAGACTATTCCTTGAAAAGTGACATCATGCTTGGAAAAATGGAGGGTTAGTGAAAGAGAGGAAGACCTCCAGTAAGATAGATTGACATGATGGCTTCAGCAATGGGCTGTAGTGTATCAGAGATGAGGAAGGTTATTCTGAATAAGGCAGGGGTCAGATGGGCTATTCAGAGGGTCATTACGAGTTGTACTTGACTTGATGGCATCTAATAACAATATGCCTCAACTTCTTGTTTAGACTTCTATAAATATCCACTGACTACTCATTCCTTAAAGATTTTTTTTGCTAGTCCTATGACCAAAGACAAGTTTAAGCACAGAAACAAAATAAACATTTCCTTTCCTTAAGTAATAAACAAATATTAACAGATACCAATTAGTTTTGAAATTAATACATGCTCTGAGACTATTCTGGCTTGAATAAGACACATTTCCCAAAAGGTATACATTAGCAATCTAACTCTTATAATTGTAAATATGATCATGTTTAAAAATAAGGAAGTTCCTAGCTGATAAAATGGTCAACTTGCTGCTTCACTAATGAAAAAAAAAAACCAAAAAAACAAACAAACCATGTAAGTTTAAGTATACTCAGAGGCACCAAAAAAGAAAGACTTCATTATCTACTTTAGAAAAATCAACCAAAAACCAAACAAAAATACTCATTACAATCGAGTTGGAACTGCTACACATAGCTGACCGTGAAGAGGAATTTTAGAGACTATAAATCACATTATTTTTCTTTCTCTGTTTTTGTAATGACCTTTTGCTTTCTTCATAGATGACATCCTTGATATCATCTCACAATTCATCTGATTTTAGATCATTGGTGTTAAATGCCACAAAGGTATTCTTAAGATGATCTTGAAATTCAGATAGAATTGATTCAAGATCATATCTTGGTTTCTGTGGACTTATTTTAGTTACATTCTGCCTTGATTTGAACTTGTATACGCATAATTGATGATCTGACAGCCTTTGGGATTGCATCTCAATGTCAAGAAAACAAACGTTCTTACTATTGGCCCAATAAGTAGCTTCATGATGAAGAGGAGATTAAAACTGTCAACAGCTTCATCTTGCTTGGATCCACAATTAACACCCTTGGAACCAGCAGTCAGGAAATAAGGAGGTGGGTTGCACTCGGAAAATCTGCACTTAGGGAACTCTCTAAATTATTGAGGAGTAATGATGCCAGTTTGAGGACTAAAGTGTGTCTAATTCAAGCCATAGTCTTTCTGATTACTTGCTACACATCTGAGAGCTGGTCAATGAATAAGAATGAAAGAAGAAAACTCTAGGTCTTTAAGCTATGGTATTGGAGGAGACCACTGAGTATCCCATGGACAGCCAAAAGAACAAACAGTTAAGTTTTGGAGGTGGTGCAAAAATTTTTGGAGGCTTTGCCTTACATACTTTGGGCATGTTGCTAAGAGGTGCTATTCCTTGGAGAAAGACATGATGGTGGGAGGGGTGGAGGGTTGGCAAGGGAGAGGAAGATCCTCATCCCGGTGGATTGACCCAAAGACTGCTGCAGGGGGCTTGTGTGTGTCAGGAAGTGTGAGTGAGGTTGGCACAGGACAGAACAGGGTTCAGATCTTTTATTCATAGGGCCACTGTGAGTTATCATCTACTCGATGACATCTAACAACAACAAATTACATGGGAATGAAATTGCCATCTTTCTCTGATGGAATCATTGGTAGATTAAAACCTTCAAGGAGCATTACTTTTGCATGCAACACTTTAAGGACTCCCACCAGAATGTCCCACTGAAAACCTTCTGGTACACAGTTCTAATAGAAAACACATGGGTTGCCCTAAGTTGGAATCTTCTAGAAGCAACTGATTTTAGAAATATAGGTTGGAGAGAGCGACGCAGCGCCAGTGAGAGCAACGCAGTGCGAGAACGCCACCACCAGAAGGGAGAATGCCACTGCCAGACGGGGTTCCA
>NW_006399949.1:2591794-2601898 GCF_000299155.1 Elephantulus edwardii
GTGAAGAGATTGACTTTGTAAACAGCTTTAGTTTGCTTGGCTCCCCAATAAACACCCTTGGCACCAGAAGCCAGGAAATCAAAAGACATATTGTGTTGGGAAAATCTACTGCTGTCAGAGACCTCTCCAGAGTACTGAAGAGCAATGATATCAGTCTGGAGCCTAACGTGCTCCTCATATAGGCCATGGTCTTTGCAATCACTTGCTATGCATTATAGAGGTGAAAAATGACTAGAGAAGATAGAAGGAGAATTGTTGCCTTTGAACTGTGGTGCTGGATAAGAGAATATACCAAGGAGTGCTAAGAGAAAGAACAGGTATATCATTCTCGTTGTTATTATGTGTCAACAAGTCACCGGTGACTCATAGTGACCCTATGTACAACAGCCCTAAATCCTGCTCTATACCTTGCCAATCTTATTGTCTCTGACACACCTATCCCCATTAGCCCCATGACTGAATCAATCCATCTCATCAAGGATCTTCCTCTCCTGTGCTATCTCTCCACCCTCCCAAGCATGAAATCCCTCTCCAAGGACTGATCCTGCCTTGCAACAAGTCCAAAGTATGTCAGACAAAGCTTCAGAATCCTTGCCTCCAAAGAGCAGCCTGGATTCACCCTCTCCAAGATGAACTTGTTTGTTCTCCTAGCAGTCCATGGTATATTCAATACTCTTCCCCAGCACCACGGATCAAAGGCATCAACTCTCCCTCCTTCTATCATCCCTAGTGATTGTCCAGCTCTCTGATGCATAGAAAGTAATTGCAAAAACCATAGCCTATATCAGGCTTCCCTTAGTCTAAAAACTGATATCATTTCTCTTCAGTACTTTGGAGAGGGAGGTTTCTGATAGTAGACTTTCCCAATGCAGTTCTTCTTTTAATTTCCTGTCACTAATACCATGACAATTGATAGCAGTGTCAAGCAAACTGAAGCTGTCAGCAATCTCAAGCTCTTCATCATCTATCATAATGCTGCCAATTAGCCCAGTGGTGAGAATCTTGGTTTTCTTGATGCTGAGCTTCAATTCTTATTGAAGGCTGCAGTCCTTGACCTTCTACAGCAAGTGATTCAGGTCTTCCTCAGTTTCAGCAAGCAGGGTTGTGTCATCTGCATAACACAGATTGTTGATGAGTCTGCCTTCAATTCTGATGCCACAATTCTCCTCATAGAGCCCAGCCTCGCGGATAATATGTTCCATGAAAAGATATGGAGATAGAACACATCCTTGATGCACACCCTTCCCAATTTTGAACCACGCAGTGTTTCCTTGCTCTGCTCTTGTGACTGCCTCCTGGTCCAAGTATATGTTTTGCGTAAGCACAATCAAGTGTTCTGCGGTTCCCATTCTTCTCAGAGTCAGCCACAGTTTGTTGTGATCCACACAGTCAAATGCCTTTGCATAGTCGATGAAACACGGATAGACATTTCTCTGGTACTCTCTAATTTCAGACAAGATCCATCTGACATTTGTTACAATATCCCTTTCTAAAAGGCCTTTCTAAATCCATCCTGCACTTCAGACATTTCTCTGTTGATATGCTGTTCCAGGTGGTTTTGGATAATCTTCGGTAGAATCTTGCTTGCATGTGATATCAATGATTTTGTTCAATAATTTCCATACTCCGGTAGATCACCTTTCTTTGGAATGGTAACAAATATAGGTCTCTTCCAGTCCACTGGCCAGGTGGTTGCCCTCCAGATTTCTTGACACAAGTTGGTGAGCACATCCAGGGCAGCATCTGTTTGTTGAAATATGTCAATTGGTATGCCATCAATTCCTGAGGCCTTGTTTTTTGCCAATTCTTTCAGAGCATTTTGAACTTCTTCTTTCATCCCACAGGCTTTTGCTCATGCATAGTTTTGTTAAATTTTTTTGTCCACCAATTCCTTTTGATACAATGACTCTGTATATGATTTCCATCTTCTTTTAATGCTTCCTGGATCACTTATTATTCTGCTCAAAGCATCAAGTATTGCAACCTGAGGTTTGAATTTAGTCTTCAGTGCCTTCAGCTTAAGAAATGCTAAGCGAGTTTGAACCTTTTGATTTTTCTGACTCCAGCTCCTTCCACATTTTATTGTAATACTTTGTCTTCCCTGTCAGCCCTCTGGAATTTTCTGTTCAACTTCTTAATATCTTGATTATTTTCCCTTTGTTTTGGCTTCTCAGCACTCCAGTGTAATATTTGAGTTTCTTCTGACATCCCAGTTTGGTCTTTTCTTCCTCCTATGTCTTTGTACAGAGCAGAGTTTAGGGCTGTTGTACATAGGGTGGCTATGAGTCGCAAGCGACTCAACGGCACATAACAACAAACAACAACAATGTCTTTGTAACAACCTTTTGCATTCTTCCTGGATGATATTCTTGATATCCTCCCACAGCACATTTGGTCTCCACTCATTAATTTCC
The DNA here is from genome assembly GCF_000299155.1 of Elephantulus edwardii. Taxonomy (NCBI): domain Eukaryota; kingdom Metazoa; phylum Chordata; class Mammalia; order Macroscelidea; family Macroscelididae; genus Elephantulus; species Elephantulus edwardii. The sequence goes on from NW_006399949.1 coordinate 2,594,209, forward strand.
AAGGCCTCAAACCTGTTCCTGGGATGGCTTTGAAATTCAAATGGGATAGACTCAAGGTCAAATTTTGGTTCCTGTGAACTTAATTTTTTATTTTATTTTCCTTAGCTTCAGCTTGAACTTGTAAATGAGTAGTTAGTTGTCTGTTCCACAATCAGTACCTGTCCTAGTTTTCACAGCTGATATTGAGCTTCTCCAACAATTCTTTCCACAGATGTAATCCTGGAGAGAGTTAAACCAGGCTGCTTGTTGGAGGCAAGGATTTGGAAGCTTCTTCTGACATATTTTGGACATGTTGCAAGGAGGGACCAGTCCTTGGACAGGGAAGTCATGCTTGGGAGGGTGGAGGGGAGGAAAACCCTCGATGAGATGGATTGATTCAGTGACTGGAGTAACGGGTGTAGGTGTGTCAGAGACCATAATATTGGCACAGGATAGAACAGGGTTTATGGCTATTGTACATAGGATCACTATGAGGCTCAAGTGACTTGGTGGCACATAACAGAAACAACAATAGCAAGCTGAGGCAATGTTTGAGAAGAGCCATGAATGTTGTACTAAAAAATTGAACTTTAAGGCACTGGGAAGTTGGAGACTCTTGAAGATTATATTTAGATTTTAAAAAGATCACAGAAGAACAGATGTAAAGTGAAGAAGAGAAACTTTAACAATGGAAAAAAATAAATGAAGGCAAGGGAAATATTTTAGAAATTACTGTTCTGGTCCCAGTAAAGATAAAATTATCTTGGACCAGATGTTGTCTGGAAGGATTGAGAGACAGCAATTCATTTCTCAGAGAAAAGTATAAATTCATAATTGAATAGAATCAAGAGTCTTTTGGTTCTAATCCTAACTTTGCCATTCACTTATTGTGTGATCTTAAAAAAATTTTATGTCAGGAGAACCAAGATGACATTGTCAGGGGAAGCAGCATGATGAGCCAAGGGCATGCTGAGCTGCCTTGAAATGGGTCGTCACAGCCCTCCAGTCAGCAGTTTTCTAACAGTTAAACAGTTGACAACTGGTCTTCAATATGGATTGAAGCTCAACATGAAGAGATTTTAGAAAAAACATGGATGAGTCCTGTCAGCCACCAGCTGCCCACCACCAAACCTGTGCCACCGCAGCCCTGCAGGTTTTGGGGTGCCATGGCCGGAGCCCTCAGTTCCCCTCACCTTGGCCAGGCAGCTGGCACCAGGCCCTGTGGCCAGTATGACGGAGCCCCCATATGGTCATAGAATAAACTTCTTTTTTAAAAAAATTCTCTAAACCGAGATGGCAGTGGGTGGGTGGGGTGGGGGGAAACAGTGTGAGGAGCTGACGGCATGCACATTGAAATGGTCCTCCACAGCCAGCAATTTATCTATACCCGAACTGTTAAACACTTGACCACTCATCTTTAATATGGATTGGGGCTCAACATCAAGAGGACAAAGATTCTCAAAAAAAAACTTGTGTGAGTCCCACTTCTGTTGGCTGCTTGTGGCCTCCTGCTGTGTCTCCTGAGGGACCACCAAGACTGGAGCCCAGTGGTCCCTTAACCTGGACCAGGCAGTGGGCACTGGCCTCTTTGGTTGGTGGGACAGAGCCCCTGTAGTGCATGTGGTTGTGGTTGCCAGCAGCCGCAGGCCCCCAGCACAGGCGGAAACAGTAGGACCAGCGGCACAGCCAGGGAGCAGTGGGAGGCGTAGGACCAAAACTGGGAGAGCATTGAGCTTTCAATGGAGATTTCCTTGGATAGATTCAGGACAGAAGGTCTCAATGCACCACATATTTTGATTTATTGACTACTGTTCCCAAGAACTGTTTAGGGTCTGTTCAACCCTCTGAAAGCCCCTTCTCCATTTGTAGAGGGGGAGAATAGTGATGCCTACTTCGAGCTGCAGTTGGACCACTTGGTGGAAGACACGGAGCGGTGGTGGAGGTGCTGGAGCCAAGGGTGCTGTCCCTGGTCTTGGTCTCCATTAGAGCACAGGGTCTAGACCTTGGGGAGTCTTTGGTGGGAAGGAGTGCCATCATGCCCCTGAGTATTGCCACCAATTCCTGAGGAGTGCTGCCCGGCACCCATGGAGAGCTGTCCAGCCCCTAGGGTGTGCCACTAAGCCCCTGGGAAGCACCACCTGGCCTCTGGGGAAATCTGTCAGGTCATTGGGGAAAGCCACCTGGTAGGTACAAGGAATCTTATCAAAGCCACTTTCATCCATGTCTTTCTCCAGTACATCTGTAAGTAACACCTACAAAGCCCTTCTTTTTGTAACTCACAAATTTGCTCTCTCTAGATTTGCTCCCTTTCCTAGAGGTGATCTGAACACTGAGTCTTGCTCCAGACCTGAACCTTGAGTCTCTGGACTGCCAGCTAAGGAAGTGAAGGAGGATGGAGCCTCAGGGTTCAGCCAGCCACCCCCACTGAACTCACCCATGCAAACACTTTGCAGAATAGAGGGTAGAAAATGTCAGGAAAATATCTTCTAACTGACCAAGAAAGCATACAGCTTCAATTCAGGACCACCAGTAAGGTGTTAAAGTGGGCTCCCCTTGCCCTTCACCTCAATGCCCGTGTTCAGCATGAAGCAGCTAGAGAGTCAGAGCCCTATGCCCAAAGGAGAAACCCACAATTGAAAAAGACAATTTCTTTGTATTAAAAAAAATAATAATCACCATTTGTCTATGCTCACCATTACCCTGTCTTTTCTGTTCCCCACTGGATTTTTCTCATCTCCTTAACCCACTCCCTCCACCCACCAAACTGTGCAGCCCTGTGATTTCATCACTGCCCACCCTCACTCTTCTGCTCCCAACTCTTACCCTCTTGGATCCACATACATGGTTTTTACAATTTAAAAAAGAAATTTTATGTCTTAGGATCATATCCCCAGGACTCAGTAAAAATTTTATATAAACATACTCATCATAATGATAATCACTCCATGTGTATATTCTTTGTTAAAAAAATAGATTATGAGTAAATGGCTCCTTTACAATAGGTATGTTGACAAGGAATCTACATCTGTCAGATAAAAATCAGTCGTTATTTTTATTATACGAGGCATTAATTTTTACCTTTTGAGAAAATAAAATTTAAGATTAAATAACCTAGTAAAGAAAATGTTATACAAGCTGTATTATTATACTTGCATATTAGCTCATAGAGCATAAATCATTTAAATGCTCTATAATATATTTAATAACTGGATAATAAAATATTTTCAATCAGAAATATTATTATGACATTTGCAATCACGAAAATATAAAATTATATAAATGACTCATGGTTATAATAATAATTCTTGTTTTCATTTTTATCACTGAATGTTTAACAAGAATCTTAGTGTGAAGACAAGATAAGATTTTATCGGTGCAAACTATGTGAACACGACTTACTAAATTCCATATTTTCCTATTTAAAATGTCACTTTTATTCAAAGTTAATTGTTTATATTTAAGAGTATGAACAACACTGTATTTCAAATGAGACTTTGAAAGGACTATTTAATCATTTTGAATAAACATGTCTTTGGTTTGCCACAGATAGTTTAATTTACCACAGTATTATTTCTGTCTGACAGTTCAAAATATTTTCATCAACAGGCACATTATTCTGAAATTTTTCAGATCTGTTGAGACAGGAAATATCTGTGCTCTGTACATAGCAACATTTTGTAACAAACAAGAGTCGTCTAAATTTGGAAATCATTATAGATTTAAGATTATATCATGCTTACTCTAGGAGTAGTTTATCACCAATAAGGCAAGAGATATTAAAATCTGCTTTACATTTATCACAAAAATAACACATTACTAAAGTAACCTAAAGACATGTTGTTTGTCGTTGTATGTGCCATTGAGTCACCTATGACCCATAGCAACCCTACGTACAGCAGCCCTGAAGCCTGCCCTGTACTGAGCCAGTCTCACTAATTCTGATACACCAACCTCCGTTGCCCCAGTTACTCTATCAATCCATCTCATCCTGGGCTTGTCCCTCCACCCTTCCAAGCATGATGTCCTTCTCCAAGGACCAGTTTCTCCTGGACATGTGCTCAAAGTATGTGAGACAGAGCTTCAAAATCTGAACCTCCAAGGAGAAACTTGGTTTCACCCTTGCCAAGACAGACCTATTTGTTTTCTTGTTAGTCCATGGTATGTTTAAGACTCTTCTCCAGCACCACAATTCAGAGACATTGATTCTTCTCCTGTCATCCTTAGTAATTGTCCAGCTCTCTGATGCATAGCAAGTAATTGCAAAGACCATGGCCTGGACTAGGTGCACCTTATTCTCTAGTCTGACATCATTGCTCTTCCATACTCTGGAGATGCCCCTGAAAGCACATTTTCCAGGGCAATTTGTCTTTTGATTTCCTGATTGCTAGGGGTTAGGGGGTGGGGTTTGGGGAGGTGTGGGGGAGGGGGATTTTGTACCAATGAGGGAGTTTTGCTTTTTAAGGAGAGGAGCAAATGGGGGGGGGAGGGGTTTGTGCGGGGAGAAGGGTGCAACAATGAATGAATGGAATCCCAAAATCTCTGTAGATGTTCACTGAAATGAAAAATAAACAACCTAAATTAAAAAAAAAAAGAGTGTTAATTGCAGAGCCAAGCAAGTTGCAATTGTGAACAATCTCAAACTCTTCTCCATCTATCACGATGCTGCCAGTTGGCCCAGTGGTGAGAATCTTTCTATTCTTGATGTCAAACTTCAATCCATGCTGAACACTGCAGTCCTGAACCTTTTGTAGCAAGCATTTCATAGCCTTTTCAGTTTTAGCAAGCAAGGTTGTGTCATCCACAGAACGTGGGTTGTTCATGAGTCTTCCTCCAGTACTGATGCCTCATTCCTCCTCATAACACCTTACTTTTCAAACGCTCTGTTTTGGATATAAATTGAAAAAGTATGGCAACAAGATGCATTCCTGATACATCCCTTTCTTGATTTTTTGAACCCTGAATATAACTTATGATTGTTTGCTAGGTGGTTGTTGTTATGTGCCCTCAAGACAGAACAAACTCATAATTGACATTCTAGTGGGTTTTCAGAGGCTATAAATCCCATGTGAGGAGATCGCTCATCTTTCTTCTGTGGAACACTTGGCGGATTCAAACTGATTGCCTTTGGGTTGGCAGCTCAACTCTTTAACACAAACCCACTAGAGAAACAGCCAATCAAACTGATGACATTAACCCTTTTGCAAAACTTATGTTGGTTTTCACAATGACGTATTTCAGACTCAGTTCCATTTTTACTGGCCCTGAGTTTCTTTATGGTAAATGCTTTAAAGTTGTGCATTAAGAACTTCAGATGTTTTAAAAATTAAAAAATCAAAAGTACAATCAAAAGTATTTAATAGAGATATTTTGTTAACAAACACAAATCTGAAATCTAAGTCTCTAGTCTGACATCTGAAATCTCTTCTTTTTCCTTCATTCCCTAGAAAAATCGATAGTTATTATATTGCCATTTTTCTTTTTTATGTGAGCTTTTTCTTTCAATGACCATATGCATGCTGCTCTTATGTCTGTGAGTGTTAATATTCCATTAAGAGGTAAAGAATATCAAGTAAATCTTGGACTATCAAAAGAGCAAATAAATCTGTCTTCGAAGGGATGCAGACAGAGCATTCCTTGGAGGCAAGCATGGTAAGGCTTTTGATAAACTTCTGACATGTTATCAGGGAGCCAATCTCCAACACAGTATATCATGCTTAGAAAGTAGAGGGTCAGTGAAATGGGTTAGCAGTATCTGTAACAATGGGCTCAAGCACAATAACAACTATGAAGCTGCCAGAGGAGGAGCAGTCTTTTAGGTTTGTCAGAATAAAGCATTGTTTTAGGCCTATTGTGCATGATATTGCTGTGAGTTGGATCTAGCGTGTCCAAATTTAACAACAAGACTTGATTCTTATAGACACTTGATAAAAAATTTCTTTTAAAATATATTTTGCAAGAAAATAAATATGTATTGTTAAAATAAATTTTAACAATATTTTAAAATCCACAAATGTCACTTTACCAACAGTCTGAAATGTAACATTTTATTTTAAATTCTCGTAAACTTCAGACCATCTTAAAACAATGGGGAAGAGAATGGTACACAAACTGACATCCTTGGATGTTTTTTGTCTTTATCACGTTATCGGCTACATGGTGATCTAGTGGGTAAAGAGCTGTACTATCAACCGAAGGTGGTGGTTGTTGTTGTTATTAAGTGGTGTTGAGTTGTAGACAATTCATAGAGAACCTATGAATGAAAGACTTGAATGCTTGTATAACTTTCATCATTTCTCCAAGTTCATAGAGTTTCTGGAGGCAAGGTATTTTAGAAGTGGATGCCACTCCTGCTCCCAAGCATGTTTCAGTCGGGGAGCTCCACCAAACACTGTCCACCATGGATAATCATGATGGCTTTTGGCACATCAGTGTCACAGTGTTTAGCATCACAGCAACCATGAGTTACCTCTGTACAGCAAATGGACAGACCAGTGCTATGCCACTTAGAAGAATGCTTGACCAGAAACAATTAAAATCAGGCCTGAGGGCCGCAGATTAAAATCATCCACTTTTGGCTTGGTAGCATAACTCTCTATCCACTAGATCAACAGAGCTCTCTTGTTGTTGTTGTTAAGTGCTGTTGAGTAGTAGATGACTCATAATGACCATATGATCAAAAGACCTGAACACTTGTATAACTTTCATCATTTCTCCAAGTTCAACCAAAGGTAGGAGATTAAAATTCACCTGCTGCTCTGGAAGGGAAAGATGGGAAATCTCCTCTCATGTGATTTACAGCCTCTGAAAACCTACTGGAATGTCACTTATGAGTTGGTTCTGACTTGAGGGCACATAACAACAACAACAACACATCAGAAACCTCTGAAAACTCATTGGAGGGTTGGCTATGAGTTGGTTGTGACTCAATGGCACATAACAGCAGCAACATATCAACTAGAAGGTGGTGCTACCTTACTCAGAATCCACCTAGAGTGTGAATCAGAACCAACATGTTAGCACTTAACAACAACTGATTCTCGTAGAAAATTGAGAATAATATTTTACTTCAAAAACTTTAGATATTAATTGATCTCTGTTTTTAAGTCCTTCCTATGTTTGACACAACTACAAAAGTTATTCTGAAACATAAATACATATTATCAAGACAAACCCATGGAAGGCTCCACAAGTTTCTATTTCTATGGCCTACAAATTTTGGGTTGCAACCGAAAAAGGATAAGCTATAAATCTTTTCTGACTCAAAGACAATGATTCAGTGAGTAAGTGATTCACATAATTATTTCTTAAGGAGGGATTTTTCTGAAGGGCTTTTACGAGCAAAACCAAAAGTTGAGAGAAATAATGACTTCACATTTCCAAAATCAAATATTTAAAAAGAAAAGACTGGGAATTGGAGATATTTTTTAAAGCCAGTAATTACTGTTTTAAGTATCTGGTTAATGAACAATCACAGAAATCATTGTTTTGGTAGAAATCAAAATATGAAAAACACAAATTTAAAAGTGTCAACAACTAAAAAGTAAATGATTTGTAGTCTAGCCATGCCTAACCCTATCATATAGACATGCTAATTACTGCCAGAATTATGTTTAATGATGGTGTGAAAAAGAGAAGTCAGATTAGTAGGAGAGTTTCATATATGTAAGAGAAAGACTGACACAAAATAGTTTCAAATAACCTCATCCCCCCC
>NW_006399949.1:2603192-2614592 GCF_000299155.1 Elephantulus edwardii
TATTTGTCCCTTTGTGACTGGGACATTTCACTCAGCATAATGTTCTCCAGAGTCAACCATTTTGAGTAATATTGCATGAGTTCCTTGTTTTTTCAAGCAATACTGGTTCACATTTGGCACAACCTCACAACTAGAAGCTCTCTTCATAACTAGCATCATGTAAAAAGGAAACAACAACAATAACAAGTAGAACAAACTATGATTGGTCCAGTTTGGGTGTAGACTGACAACTGTTCACAGACTGCAAGTTTAGGTAATTAGTCTGCCTGTCTTAACATAATGGGGGGGAAAGGCCCTGTAATAGTAATTATGCATAAGATGGAAACAGTTTAGCAGCCCAGAAGAAAGGCATGTTACCGTCAGTAGAAGGAAGATATCCTAAATAATCTAATTAGTAAAAAGGACATCACAATAGAGAAACAAAACATTGATAAAATGCAGTCCTTATTCAGGATTTAGCAATAAATGTAATATGAGACTATATGAGACTAAGGTGCGCCTGATACAGGCCATGGTTTTTGCAATCACTTGTTATGCATCAGAGAGTTGGACAATGACTAGGGAGGACAGAAGGAGAATTGACGCCTTTGAGCTGTGGTGCTGGAGAAGAGTATTCAATGTACCGTGGACTGCCAAGAAAACAAACAGATTCATCCTAGAGAGGGTTAAACCAGGCTGCTCCTTGGAGGCAAGGATTCTGGGGCTTCGTCTGACATACTTTGGACATGTTGTAAGGAGAGACAGGTCTTTAGAGAGGGACATCATGCTGGGTAGAGTAGAGGAACAGCGCAGGAGGGGAAGACCCTCTATGAGGTGGATTGATTCGGTGACTGGGGTAATCGGGATGGGTGTGTCAGAGGCAATGCGATTGGCACAGGACAGAGCAGAGTTTAGGGCTGTTGTACATATAGGGTCACTATGAGTCGCAAACGACTCGACGGCACATAACAACAACAACAACATAGTACTTTATAATACTATAATATTTTGACTATGTGGATCACAATAAATTGTGGCTAACGTTGAGAATGGGAATCCCAGAACACTTGATTATGCTCCTCTGAAACATATACCCAGACAAGGAAAGTATTGCCCAAACAGAGCAAAGAACCCTTGAAAACTGGCTCTTCTAGCCATTGTGATTAGCCCACATTTGCTTTAACTGAGGACACATGGTATTGCAAATCATTATCTGCTATGGAACCAATATGAGAGTGCTTTCCACACTGTAAAAAAGACAATGGTGACTGTGGTAAAGAGATTGTGAAGAGACTGTGGAACTGCTATGAAGATACTATGGCAAAATGTAACCAGAGGAATGCTGGAGATAAAGGCCACAGTTAAAAGTTTTGCTTGCTTGATGATTGAAGAGACAGCTGACTTTTCACTGCTCTAGGATAGTTTGCTGGATGATTGAGGAGACCAAAGGCTTCTTGCATCTGTGCCATTGAACTGAACCTAGACTTTCACTAATTGAGGAATTGTGCCTTGTTAATCTGGCTGGGGACTTCCAGAATAAGCTTGGACTTGCATTGTGAAATATTCTTTTCCTCCTTCACTTTCTAATTTATTTCCTTAATAAACTCCACAATTATGAGTCTTGCAACAAACATCAGACCCAATGACTGGTAAAAATAGATTTAAGAGCATGTGGTCTGGCTTGACTGACCATTACAGTTATTTTGATATAATGAGTATTATTGATGGGGAAAGTCCCCCTTTACACAGTGGGCAGAAGTTAGACTCAGCCACCCACAAATTGTAATTGCGTCTTACACAATTTTAATCTATTATATTTTAGTCTAGATCTTTAGTAGCCTAGATAGTGTAGTAGTTTGAGTTCGTAGGGAGTTTTACTGCTAACCCCAAAGACACCTCTTGTGGTTCAAATTCATCAGTGGCTCATCAGGAGAAAAGATGGGCAATCTCCTCACATGCCGCTTGCAGCCTCTAAAAGTCCGCTGTAGGGGCAACTTGGAGTTGATTCTGTCTTGATGATAATGTTTTCTCTCATCTTATCAATCTTTTCTTTTTTAAAAGAGACTTGATTAAGTCAAGTCTGTCCATACAATTGCCTTTCTGGTAACATAAAATCAACTGCCCTGACACTGTAATTACATCTGCAATGGAGTTTGCTGTATAACCTAATGTGACAAAGACACAGAAATCACGTTGTTTTTTGTTTTTTTTGCACATATTCTGGAGGGGCGGGGGAGATTGCACAAGGCATGTCCACTAAGGAGTGGAAATCCTTAGAGTAACCGTAGAAGTCTGTCTACTATAGGCTTATTAGGGAGCTCTGGTGGCTGAACAGGCGAGGAGCTGAGCTGCCAATTCAAAAGTCTGTAAGTTCGCCAGCTGTTGTTACTTGGGAGAAATATGGAGAAGCTTCTCCTGTGCTATTTACAGTCTCTGAAAACACACTGGATGGTCAGTTATGATTTTTTTCCAGCTAAACAATGTTTGTTGTTGTTATGTGTCATCGATTGGCTTGCAACTCATTGTGACCCTATGGACAATAGCTCTGAACCCTGCTTTATCCTGTGCCAACCTCATTGTCTCTGACACACCTACCCCCATTACCCTTGTCACTCAATCAGTCCATCTCATTCAGGGTCTTCCGCTCCTGCACTGTCCCTCTACCCTTCCAAGCATGACGTCCTTCTCCAAGGACTGATCCCTCCTTGTGCATGTCTGAAGTATGTCAAATGAAGCTTCAGAATCCTTGCCTCCAAGGCAAGGCTTTATCTTCTCTAGGATGAACCTGTTTGTACTTCTAGCAGTCCATGATGTATTCAATACTCTTCTCCAGCACCACAGTTCAAAGTCATCAATTTTCCTTCTGTCATCCCTAGTCATTGTTCAGCTTTCTGATGCATAGCAAGTAATTGTGAAGACTATGGCCTGGATTAGGCACACCGTAGTCTCCAGACTGATATCTTTGCTCTTAAGTGCTCTGGAAAGGTCAATTCCCAATGCAGGGATTGACAGCATACGAATTGACATATTTCAGCAAACAGACACTGTCTTGGATGCACTCACTAAGTTGTCCCAAGAAATCCGGAGGAAAACCACCTGGTCAATTGACTGGAAGAAACCTATATTTGTTCCCATTCCAAAGAAAGGTAGCATGATAGAGTGCAGAAATTATCAAACAATATCATTAATAACATATACAAGCAAGATTCGGCTGAAAAAATATCTAAAAACAACTGTAACAGCACATCAACTAAAAACTGACATATGTGCAGGCTGGGTTTAGGAGAGGCCAAGGTACTAGGGATATTATAGCTAATGTTAGATGTATCTTGCCTGAAAACAGAGATTACCTGAGAATTGTCTGTGTTTCATTGACTATGCAAAGGCATTTGACTATGTGGATCACAGCAAACTGTGGCTAACTCTGAGAAGAATAAATAAGAATCTCACAAAACTTGATTGTGCTTATGCAAAACCTGTACTTGGACCAAGAGGCAGTCATTAGAACAGAGCACGGAAACACTCCATAGTTCAAAATCTGGAAAGGTATATGCCAGGGATGTATTCTATCTCCATACCTTTTGAATCTATATGCAGAACCGATCATCCAGGAGGCTGGGCTCCATGAGTAGGAATGTGGCATCAGGATTAGAGGAAGATTCATCAACAATCTGTGTTATGCAGATGACACAACCCTGCTTGCTGAAACTGAGGAGAACCTGAAGCACTTGCTCCAGAAGATCAAGGACTGCAGCCTTAAATATTGATTGAAGCTCAGCATCAAGGAAACAAAGATTCTCACCACTGGGCCAGTTGGCAACATCATGATAAATGGTGAAGAGATTAAGATTGTTAAGAGCATTAGTTTGCTTGGTTCCACAATCAGCAACAATAATATTAGCTTATTACATAATCTAGAAAAGAAAGTATGAAAAATTAAATAACAGTTTTCCAAATATCTACATTCTCCTTCTTGTAAATATTGGCCTATTGCTGTTACCTTTTGTAGGGGGAAAAAGAGACTTCAATTTTCAATTTTTACTTCAGTTAAAGAACTTAAGATGGAGATATTTGGTGAATTTCCTGGGTATATCTTCCATTCAATCACTTGTATCTTTAAAACAAAGAACAGAGAGAGATTTGACGCCTGCATAAAAGGAGAGGGCAATGTAACCACAAAGACGAAGGCAGAGATTAGAGTGACGTGGCCACAAGCCAAGGAATTGTGGTAGCACTGCAAGCTGTAACAGGCAAGGAGGAAGTATCCCCTTGAATTTCAGAGGCAGCATAGTCCTCCTGATTCTTTGGGTCAGCACAGTGAAATTATTTGCTGATGCCTGACTTCCAGAAGCATAAGAAATAAAGTTCAGGGTTGTTTTGCATATGTTTGTGTGTGTTTTTTTAAGCCACCAAAACAGGTGTAATTTATTTTATAGCGCTCACATGTATTCATCTGGAAAATTAATAGGGAAACCAGTAGTTGAAGATAAGACTAGCAATGTAAACACAGGCAAATTTTGTGATAAAAAGAACAATGTCTAGTCTACTGAAATAGCTAATTCTTTGTCAGTCACTTAATGAGCGAAATAAAGGTAGTACAAGGCTAAAAATAAAAAAAGATAGTACAAGAAATTTTATTTTATGTCCTAAGAAAAATCAACATCAAGGGATGATAATCTCAAGGGGCTATCTCTATATAGGTTTGTATTCAATATACAATTAATAAATGAAATCTGTATTGAGATGTCAAAAATTAACACTTTATTCTAAGTGTGTATTGTGTCTTGAAATGTGAAGGGACAATGAAAGAGGAACCCCATTAGCTATATGGATTGACAGTGCATCAATGGGCTAAAGTACGTCATAGGGTTCATATGTCAAGTTGTTCAGAGGATCACTATGAGTCATATATAACTATATGTGTTATTCAAACATAATAACAATGGCATTCTGTTTTGAATGCTAAAATAGAAGCTCCACATTAAAAAAAATAAACTTTATACAGTTATATTAGTTCATCTCAATTACAACCCTTTTAAAGGATTTTTATTAGATAATCCTAATATATAAGTGATATACTAATTCATTTGAGTGATTGAGTATGGAAAATTATTGTTTTCTACCATCAAGTTAGAACCAACTCACAGCAGATCCTCGAGAAGACTTTCAGAGGTTGAAAAATGCCAAAAAGGAGATTGCCCACCATTCCCTATGAGGCAGCTTGTGGATTTGAGATGCATGTTTTGGGTAGGCCGTGCAACTTCTTACCACTAAACTACCAGAGTTCTATAGATAATTAGTGAGTAATTACATACATATATATAGGGGTGGTTGTTGTTGTTGTTAAGTGCCATGGAGTCGTCTGAGACTCTTAGCAACTCTATGTACAACAGACCTAAAACCTGCTCTATCCCTTGCCAATCTTATTGTCTCTGACACACCTACCCCCATTACCCCACTCACTGAGTCAATCCATCTCATCGAGGGTCTTTCTTTCTTGTGCTGTCCCTACACTTATCAACAATCTGTGTTATCCAGATGACACAACACTGCTTGCTGAAAGTGAGGAGGACATGAAGCTTTATATATGCATTGAAGCTCAACATCAAGAAAACAAAGATTCTCACCACTGGACCAATTGCCAGCATCATGATACATGATGAAAAGATTGAGATTATTAACAGCTTTATTTACTTGGCTCCACAACCAACACTCTTGCTACCAGCAGCCAGGAAATAAAAAGACAAATTGCATTGGGAAAATCTGCTGTCAGAAACCTCTCCAAAGTACTGAAGAGCAACAATGTCAGTCTGGAGACTAAGGCTTGCCTGATGAAGGCCACCACGTTTGCAATTACTTGCTATGCATCGGAAAGCTGGACAACGATTAGGCATGAGAGGAAAATAGATGCCTTTGAGCTGCGGTGCTAGAGAAGAGTACTGAATATATCATGGACTGCCAGAAGAACAAACAAGTTCATCGTAGAGAGGGTGAAGCCAGGCTGCTCCTTGGAGGCAAGGATTCTGAAGCTTCGTCTGACATGCTTTGGACATGTTGCAAGGAGGGACCAGTGCTTGGAGAGAGAGTATTTAGAGGTACATACTTTATATTTTTGCTTTTAGGAATATATAAGCCAAATAACTGTGAAGGTCACAGCATTAAGAATGAAAATGTAGTTCAGGCATGGAGTCATGTGCTTGTCCTGAATAGTTTTCAGAATAATGATTTTTAGTAGTAGTGTTGAAAATAGGTGTGAAATAAAGGACTTTTAAAAAAGAGAGCAGTTAGTTAAATTTTGGAGTGTGTTTCTCTTATTAGGTGAGTGTTGGATAACAATGACACCATCTTATAGCAAATATTGTTCATAATAAAATAATGATACACAATGATGTAAGATGTCAATTATATGCCATTCTTAGTGGCTCTGCATTTTCAATTATGAATGTTGAGTTGGAACTGACTTGCCGCTGACTTTCCAGTGGACAGCTTCAGCTGTAAATCACAGGGGAGAAGAATAGGAGTTTGCACAGAGCCTTTGGGTTTGCAGCACCACCCTCTGTGGACTCTGACAAGAGATCTCTGTTGAGAAAGTCTTGGTCTTCATAAAAGTGTTTGGAATAGGTACAGTACCATGCTTATCTCCATTATACAAATCCACTTATTCCCCAGGTAGTTTTGAGAATTTAGGATAGGTATTATTATATTGTCTAATGAAAACCAGCTGAAGGATCAGCAATGAGTAGATTCAAACTCAACAGTACAACAATTATTATATTAGGAGCTCTGGTGATTAAGTGGTAAAGAATTTTGTTGCCGACTCAAAGGTAAGTAACTCAAATCCACCAGCTGCTTTGCCAGATAAAGGGGGGCATTCTTCTGTGTGATTTACTGCCTCCATTTTGACTCAAAACCTACATAACAATAGGAATGGCATTCTTATATTAAATTCCAAGGAATACAATTAATATTAAGATCAATTTTGAAACTTGCAAAGAAAATAAAAATTCAACTGAGATTTTTCCAAAAGCACAGAAATTTTAAATACAAAGCTAACATTATATTAAAATGTTTCTGATAGCTACACTCTAGAGGAGGGGGGGTGGGAAGAAAGGATGCAAAAATAAAATGAAATAAAAAAACCCAAAACAGCCACAGTGTTTCAAAGTCCTTTTGACGTCTTAGTGTTTTAGTTTTGCTTATACTAATGAGCAACTCAGGAAAAGAAAGCCAAGAGATTCAAACATAGCAAATACTTCTCTGTGCGACTTTCCTCAACCATAGCTAATTCGATTTTTAATTACATGATTAGAAACTAACTTGACTCACTATGTCTGGGATAAGTTATTCAAACAAGACTTTATTACAGAAAGTGGAATTTACTGTTAGATTAACATTCCAAAATTGTGTTGCAAATATTCCTAATACAGGAAATGACCTTGAATGTTCATCTTGGTCATTCTTTCAGGAATTACATTTTCAAGAATAGTTGTATAAAGATGATCCCAAGCACAAGTTATATTTGTAAAGTATTAAAAAACAATTTCATACAAGAAACAACTACTGGGAATTTAATTGCAAGCACAGTATGTAGGAAAAGAGAAGCTAAATTTTCTTGACAATCTTTTTCACTTGAAAATATTTAATTATACTTGCAGTTAGAAAGAAATATTTCTACACCCTTCTTTTTCCATTAAGTTTTAGTCTTCTTCTATCTTTTTTTGTTTGTTTATTTTGAAGCAAACACTGACTCTTTCAGTAAACCTCTAGTTTTAGCTCCAGGCAAATAACATTAAGAAAAACATAACCTTAAAATGATAATAATTATGAAATTAAGACCTGTGGGTTCACAAGCTAAGCAAAATGTAAAACATATTTAGTTACTAGAATAACCAGAATGCACTCTAACATCCTGATTCATGTTTAGAAGATGATGGCACAATTTAAGCTAAACCTTTAATTTCTGTGATTTTTAAAATATGACATTTGCATTAGTATTTTTATGAATCTCCTTTTCTCTGCTATTTTGCTTTTCTACAATGGATGAAATCCAGGTTTTTGTTATGATGCTGAAAGCTATGCCATCAATAATATTTCAAGTACCAGTAGATCACCCATGAAAAAGAGGTTTCAACAAAGCTTCCAGGTAACACAGACTTGGAAAAAAATCCAGCATGCACGTATGAAAAAAATGGCTGGTGAAAAATCTCAATAGTGGTGAAGCGTTAGGTGATGTAATAGCAGATGATAGCTTCTCAGGTTTGAAATAACTTAAAATAGGACTGGAAAGTGCTACCTTCTCAAAATACGTTGCTGTTTTAAGGTGTCCTTGAATTGACTATGACCTATTGTGACCCTATGAACAGTAAATCTGAACTCTGCCTACACTATGCCATCCTTACTATCATTGACATGTTCAAACCCATTGTTGCAGTTACTGGGTTAATCCATTTCATATTGTGATGGGAAAGCCTGCTGGTAGGGACCTCTCTAAAGTACTAAAGAGCAAAGGTGTGTCTCTGAAGACTAAGGTGCATCTGGTACAGGCCATGGTCTTTGCAATCACTTGTTATGCATCAGAGAGCTGGACAATGACCAGGGAGGATAGAAGGAGAATTGATGCCTTTGAGCTTTAATGTTGGAGAAGAGTACTGAGGGTACCATGGACTCGTAAGAAAACAAACAGATTCATCCTGGAGAGGGTTAAACTGGGCTGCTTCTTGGAGGCAAGGATTCTAAAACTTCGTCTGACATACTTTGGTCATATTGTAAGGAGGGACCAGTCCTTGGAGAAGGACATCATGCTTGGGAGGGTGGAGAGACAGCACAAGAGGGGAAGACCCTCTATGAGGTGAATTGATTCGGTGACTGGGGTGATTGGGATGAGTGTGTCAGACACAGTGTGATTGGCACAGGATAGAGCAGAGTTTGGAGCTGTCGTACGTAGGGTCGCTATGAGTTGCAAGCGACTTGACGGCACATAACAACAGCAACAACAACAAAGAAGTGGGAGTTTTTCTGGGGGGCGGAGGGGAGTCAAATACTTATGTGTGTTTTACGTTCCGTTGAGTCTGAAACAAGTCAATAACCCCATGAAAAACAGATTGGAAATTTGCTTTTCCCTGAATCACCCTCACGACCTCCCACATGCATCAGACTATTAAAGTCATTGTCAGTCTTTGTTGTTTACTATTGTTGCTATTTGCTGTCATGTTGGACCTAACTCATAGCTTATCAACTGGGGGGGTTTCAGAGGTCATTCACATGGGGGAAGGAGATTGCAATCTTTTTCTTGTGGACAAGCTGGGGAATTTGAAATGTCTGCCTTTCTGTTGGCAGAGTCATCCTTTATCCACTAGGCCACCCAGAGTTCCCTCCACAGGGAGAAAAATGTTCGTGTGTGAAAAACATTTTGCTGTTAACACTCAAAAGAGATAGTCAGAATGTTTGAAAAATAGGTGAATAAAAGATAAAATAATTGGAGCCACAGAACCAGAACTCATTTACAGAGTTCTAAAGTAAAAAAAGAGCATGTACAAATAATTCCAGGATTGCCACATAGAGTGAGTCAAACTGATAGGAAGTAACTCAAATTCCTTAAGTGCAGTGAGAGAATATGTAACTAAGGGAGGAGAAACTGAATTCCTTAAGTGCATCAAGTGTGCAGTCTGTGGGGAGAAAAAGAGACATTTTCTAAGCAGAAATATATCACAAAAGGAATACAGAATTTTGTGAAAGAACTGTCTCTGGCAATATCCATCGAGCCCCAAATCCTGCCTTCCAACCTGACCTAGAATCTCCCCTCAGCTTGCTTTCTTCCTGTTCACTATCAGGCAAAGAAAGTAAGAATCTGGACCTAAAAATACTGACAAACACATGTACCAGCAAGAGCACTGTGCATGTGTCAGCATGGAGCAAAAAACATCTTTAACAAGATTCCTTGATCCCCCTGAATCTACAAATTCCAGTGTTAATGCAAGTTTTAGGTGAACTTTTCCTCTGACACTGAATCCTATGTATTTTTTCCCCTATATTATTTATAGGCTAGCTACTTATTCGTTCCACCTATACGTCTGTGTTTTGTTGACTGTTGAAAGGCATTTAACTATGTGGATCACCACAAATTATGGCTAACATTAAGAAGAATAAGAATCCCAGAACACTTAATTGTGCTCTTACAAAACTGTACCTAGACCAAGAGGTAAACAGAGCAACAGAACGTTGAGTGGCTTAAAATCAAGAAAGATGTGTGTCAGGGTTGTATCCCTACCTCCATACCTATTCAATCCATATGCTAAGCAAATAATTTGAGAAGCCAGGATTTATGATGAAGAATATGGCAGCAGAATCAGAGGAAGACACATCAACAACTTGCATTATGCAGATTGACACAGCGGTGCTCTCTGAAAACTAGGAGGATTTGATGCACTTGCTGTAGAAAGTCAAAGACTTGCTGCTGCTGTTGTTGTGTGCCGTCAAGTCAGAATCCACCCATAGCTGACCCTCTTGTGGGTATTCAGAGGCATTTAATAGCATGGGGGGAGATTGTCCATCCTTCTGCCTCAGAGCAGCTGGTGGATCCAAGCCATGTGTCTTTGGGCTTGCAGCACAGATTCTTGCCTCTAGGCCACCAGTGCAAAGACTACACCCTTCAATTGGGGTACAGTTCAACATAAAAAAATTAAAAAACTCACCGAGCTCTGGTGGCCTAGTGGCTAAAAGCTGCACTATGATCTCAAAGGTACACAGTTTGAATCCACCAGACACTTCACTGGAGAAGGAGGGACAATCTTCTCTGGTACCAGCTGGATCTGATTCGACGATACATGCACACAAAAATAATAAAATAAAAAGGCAAATGAAATCAATAAAAAAATAAAAAGCCCTCACCACTGAGTCAAAAGGCAACATCATAATATGTGGAGAAAAGACTGAAATTGTCATCAATTTCATCTAACAACATGCTTGGTACAGAAATTGAAAAAAAAAAAAAAACCACAAAAAACTCTGAAGGAGTAATCCATAAAGTGTGTGTGCAACTTTCTCTGGAAGTTCTAAATCATCAACACTTTCATTAGAGGCAGATAGGTTAATATTTACAGTGTCAGTAATCTGACGGGGGACCACTAGGAATTGGAATTGACTGTATGGTGATAAATTTTTATCTTTATGTGAACAGATTTCCAATTCTGTTCTCCTGTGAGTTATCTGGTAGTGTTAGACCACTGACTTTTAAGTTAGAAGTTGAATGCTTCTTAATTTCTTAATCTTTGTGCAAGCAGGACTCCTAACATGTTCTTTCAACCTCACTCTGTGTGTGTGTATATATATACACACACACAAAAAAATATATATACACCCCAAATACATACTCAGCCCCCAAACTGAACCAAGTTGATGAGACAATCACTTATTCACTAAGAA
>NW_006399949.1:2614767-2615425 GCF_000299155.1 Elephantulus edwardii
ATATTATATATACACACAATTATGTTTTTGTTGTTATGTTCCGTCAAATGGCTTGCGACTCATAGTGACCCTATGTACAACAGCTCTAAACTCTGCTCTGTCCTCTGCCAATCTCATTGTCTCTGACACACTCATCCCGATTGCCCCAGTTACCGAATCAATCCACCTCCCAGAGGGCCTTCCCCTCCTGCGCCATCCCTACATCTTCCCAGGCATGATGTCCTTATACAAGGACCGGTCTCTCCTTACAACATGACCAAAGTATGTCAGACGAAGTCTCAGAATCCTTGCCTCCAAGGAGCAGACCGATTTAACCCTCTTCAGGATGAATCTGTTTGCTTTCTTAGCAGTCCATGGTATGCTCAACACTCTTCTCCAACATCAAAGCTCAGAAGCATCAACTCTCCTATCCTCCCTGGTCATTGTCCAGCTCTCTGAAGCATAACAAGTGATTGCAAAGACCATGACCTGTATCCAGATGCACCTTAGTCTCCAGAGACATATTGTTGCTCTTCAGTACTTTAGAGAGGTCCCTAACAGCAGACTTTCCCGTCACAATATGCCTTTTAATTTCCTGGCTGCTGGTGCCAAGAGTGTTGACTGTAGAGCCAAGCAGACTAAAGCTGTGAACAATCTCAATCTCTTCACCATCCATCCT
>NW_006399949.1:2616688-2617432 GCF_000299155.1 Elephantulus edwardii
TCAAAGACTTGTTATGTGCTATCAAGTCAAATAGATAGATATACAGAGGAGAGATCTTTTTATGCATATAAATTTATATATCTAGCTATAAAACAATCTGTGTTAGGAAGATGATAAAACCTTGCTTGCCAAAATTGAGAAGGACCTGAAGTGTTTGCTGTAGAAGGTCAAGGAGAATCTTAACATAAAGATTCTCAGTACTGGGCTAATTGGCAGCATGATGATGGATGGAGAAGAGATTGAGGTTGTTAACAATTTCAGCTTGCTCAGCTCCAGAATCAACACTGCTGGCACTAGCAGTTCAGAAATGAATTGTACTGGGGAAATCTGCTGTTAGGGATGTCTCCTAAGTGCTAAAGAGCAAAGGTATAGAGACTAAGGTCTATCTGATCTAGTCTTTGCAATTATTTGCTATGCCTCAAAGAGCTGGACAATAACTAACGATGACAGAAGAAGAATTGATGCCCGTGAGTTGTGGTACTAAAGTAAAGTACTGAACATACCATGAACTGCCAGGAAAACAAATAGGTCTGTCTTGGATAGGGTGAAATCATGTCTTTGGAGGCAAGAATTTTGAAACTCTGTCACACATACTTTGGGCATGTGGCCAGGAGGGGCCAGTCCTTGGAGAAGGACATCATGCTTGAAAGGGTGAAGGCATAGCACAGGAGAAGGAGACCCCTGATGAGATGATTTGGCATGGTAACTGAGGCAATGGGATTAGGTGTGTTGGAGTCAGTGAGA
>NW_006399949.1:2617617-2622136 GCF_000299155.1 Elephantulus edwardii
CGGAAATCCTGAATGCACACTGTTTGAATCAGCTGGCTGCTCTGTGGACAATCTCATTCTATATGACTCACTACATCTGAAAACCTACTATGGGTCAGTTCCAACTCAACAGCACACAACAAGAAGATATAGGTTTATAACATATGTTTTATATATGTGTTTCTGCTGCTGTTGTACAGCATTGACTCAGAAATGACCCTCCATGTGTTTTCAGAGGAGATTGCCTATTTTTTCCTGAAGGATAGCTGATGAATTTCAAGCCATGTATCTTTACACAGGCAGTGCAGCTTCTTTGAGCTGTGGTGTTGGAGAAGAGCACTGTACATCTCATGAACTGCCAAAAGAACAAACAAATGTCTCACATACCTTGGGAATGTTTCTAGTATGGGCTAGTCCTTGGAGAGGGACATGATGCTCACAGAGGTAGAGTGTGGGCAAAGGAGAGGAACACACTCAACCAGGTATATTGACATGGTGATTGCCCCCATGGACACTAATGTGTCAGAAAGTGTGATGATGGCACAGGTTAGGACAGGGTTCAGACCTGTTGTTCATAGGATCTCTATGGGTCATATTCAACTCAAGGCACCTAACAACAACAAACCAGAGTTTTCTATGTGTGTCTTATATTTAAATGCCTTTACATTAGAATTGACTCATAGCTGGCCCTCCAAATGGTTTCCAATGCTGTAAATTATACAAAAGAAGATTATTGTTGTTGTTGTTGTTATGTGCCGTTGAGTTGTTTGCGACTCATAGCCACCCTATATACAACAGCCCTAAACCCTGCTCTATCCTGTGCCAATCGCATTGCCTCCGACACACCCAACCCAATTACCTCAGTCACTGAATCAATTTACCTCATAGAGGGTCTTCCCCTCCTGTGCTGTCCCTCCACCCTCCCAAGCATGTTGTCCCTCTCCAAGGACCCGTCCCTCCTTGAAACATGCCCAAAGTAAAAATATGGAATGCTTCATGAATTACTCACCTTTTTTAGAGGAGCCTATGGTGCATTGGAAACATTAGAGAAATGTGACTTTACCACTAGAGCTTTATAATACTTCTCTTCAGTAGATTTACACGCATATAGATAAGTCTGTATTAAATAAAGAGATAACTTTGGTGGCATAGTGATAAAAAGCTTCACTGCAATCACAAAGCCATATGGTTCAGATTCACTAGTTGCTCCATAAGAGAAATATGGGCAATCTTCTCTCCTGCAATTAATTGTCTCTGAAACCTGCTGGAATGTCCCCTATGGATCACTTCTGACTAGATGGTATACAACAGTAATATAGACTAGTATGTAATCTATAATATATACTTATGTGGTCTTATCTACTTGCAAAAACAACAAAGAAGCTTCAAGAATTTGTTGATGAATATCAAAGACTAAACTCTTCATTATGGACTACATTTTGACATTGTTGTTGTTATGTGCCATCGAGTCGCTTGCGACTCATAGCGACCCTATGTACAAGAGCTCTAAATGCTGTTCTATCCTGTGCCAATCTAGCCATCTCAAACACACTTATTCCCACCGCTCCAGTCACAGAATCGATCCATCTCAACAAAGGTCTTCCTCTCCTTCGCCGCCCCTCCACTCTGCCAAACATGATGTCCCTCTCCAAGGACCCATCAAATTACATATTATTTTGAACAAATTTGAGGCAAAACATCTTTAACATTTTCAGTGTTGGACAAACATGAATTTTGTTTCTCATTATGACCTTTTATAATAAGTAAAGCTAAAATGTGCTGTATTCATAAGAAAAATACTGTGTGATTGGAAAAGATAACAGATATGTGGATAAGATACATTAGAATGGAAGAATGGGAGGAGATGTTAAATAAAAGCGTCAAGAAAAAAAAAGAACTTGTTAATAGGTAAAGATGTCATTTAGAAGATGAAGGTGTTCCTGAAGCAAATGTATATGAAAGTTAGATAATGAAAATAAGACAAAAGAAGAATCAATTCCTTTGAATTATGGTATTGGCAAAGAATACTAAAGATAGTCTGGACTACCAGAGGGGGAATAAATTTGTCTTGGAATTATCGCCAGGGAGTGCCTTAGTAGTGAGGTTGGAAATACTCCCTAGCATACTATGAGCATGTTATCAGGAGGGACCAGTCATTGGAGAAGGATATCATGCTTAGAAAAGTAGAGGGTCAGTGAAAGAGAAGACGACTCTCAATGAGATGAATTGATACAGAGACTGCAATGAGGGTCTAAGCAAGACAGAGATTTCAAGGATGGCCCAAAACTGTGAAGTGGTTCTTTCCCGTTGCATGTATAGTGGCTAAGAACTGACTCAACAGCCTTACAAACTTCTACATAGTGAAAAACACCAAGCTTACTGCTATTGGATTAATTTTAACAGCTTACTGCTATTGAATTAATTTTAACACATAGAACAGAGTAAAATTATAAGACATAGTAAGGTTTCAAAGGCTGTAAATCTTGAAAAAAGTAGGCTGACACATCTTTCTTCAGCAGAGTCGCTAGTGGGTTTGAAACACCAACTTTTCACTAGCACTTTTCATCACTGTATCACCTTATCTACATAATAGGCACATTACTCATTATTAACCCACTAATATGAAAACTGAAGATAGGCATTTATACGCATATTAAATCCATTATGTACTATTGTCAATTAAATAAAATTTAATAGCACTTATCTCATAATAATTCTTTTTAAAGCATTAGTGAATATCATAATTAATATAGCCCCTGGGAAACTTATGCCTAAAAACCAATACGTATCTTTCAAGGAATTTTAAGAAGCTACTTAGAGATGTTTGGTTAATATGAGCAATATTTCTTAAGGCATGTGTTAAATTACAGAAATTAAGTAATTCTAAATTTTACAACCTGAGAGTGAAAGTTTCTTTTTTTTAAGCTTTTAATAGTTCGATTTCAAAATCTATTATATAATTTACTTTTTTTGCCTTTTATAGAAACTATCAAAATAGTCATAATTTCCCATTAAGATTCTAGAGGATAAAGTAAATTTTGTTCTTTTTTTCCTGTGGAAACAGAATTACTTTTAATTAATTCATAAGGCAATGTATGTGGTTTCAGTTCTATTAGACATTTAAAACAGATTCCATTTATCGTCAGTTGATTCCAATTCATGATGATTTCAAATCAAAGTAGACCTCCACAGATTTCAGTGGTTGACTTTTTGGTTTTATTTTTTGCAAGTAGGTTTTCAGGTCATTCTTCCAAGATACTCCTGGGTGGATAGAACCACTGATCTTTTGGCTGATAATAACGTATTGAACTGTTGGTGGGTTCTTAGGAATTTCGTAATTTCGATCCTAAAATTAATTGTATTGCCTATCTCACCAGAGTACTGAAGAGCAATGATGTCAGTCTAGAGATGAAAGTGTGCCTGATGCAGGCTATGTTATTCACAATATTACTTATGTGTCAGAGAGCTGGACAATGACTTAAGGTTGACATAAAAAGAATTGATACCTTTGAATTGTGATCCCGGAGAATAGAAATGAATATACCATGTACTGCCAAGAGAATAAACATGTTAGTCCCGGAGAGGGTGAAAACAGGCTGCTCTTTGGAGGCAAGGATTTTGAAGTTCTGTCTCACATACTTTGGTCATGTTGAAAGGAGGGACCAGTTCTTGGGAAAGAACATGATACTTGGGAAGGTGGAGGGACAACACCAGAGAGAAATACCCTGGGTGAGATAGATTGACTTGGTGACTAGGGTAATGGGGGTAGGTACATCAGAGACAATGAAGTTGGCTCAGGACAGAGCAGAGTTCAGAGCTGTTGTACACAGGGTTCTGTAAGTTGTGAGAGACTTAGCAACACATAACAACCACCTGTTTCTCACATCTAGTTTGATTTGATAACTCTGTGGACATAAAATGTGGACCTTTTTAATTCTTTTTCTGGGTTACAACTTGCTAAAGGGAGCTCGGTGGCCTAGAGGATAAGAAACCACACTCTCAAACTAGATGTTGGTAGTTATAACCTACCACCTGCTCTGGGGAAGAAAGGCAGGCCATATCTTCCTGTGTTACTTACAAGCTCTATAAACCCACCAGAAGGTCAAATATGAATTGGTTCTGACTTATGGGCACACAACAAAAACAACAATTACAAAATGATGTATTTGCAATTTATCTTGCCTTTCTTCTTTATTCTGCACTGTAGCCAGAATAAATTTTCAGATTATACATCTGATCATATCACTTCTTGCTTACCCTTACTGTACTGGGTTCCTGGCAAGATGATAATCAGTGTCAGAAATTGAGAAGTTGTCACGGATAAGGCTACCAGATAAGAACTATGCTCACCAGTAGTAGTTGTTGTTGTTGTTATGTGCCGTCGAGTCGTTTCCGACTCATAGCGACCCTATGCACAACAGCCCTAAACACTGCTCTATCCTGCGCCATCCGCACTGCCTCTGACACACCCATCCCAATTACCCCAGTCACCAAATCAATCGATCTCATAGAGGGTCTTCCCCTCTTGTGCTGTCCCTCC
>NW_006399949.1:2624421-2625094 GCF_000299155.1 Elephantulus edwardii
TGTGAAAACTAGGCCGAGGGCTCATTGTGGAACAGACCATCTATTACTCATATGCAAGTTCAAGCCAAAGCTGAGGAAAATTAAATCGAATCCACAGGAGCCAAAATATGCCTTTTTTTTTTTCACCAGTAGAGGAACTTAATTATTGCCACACCCAATTGATATAGAATAGGCATAGATATAGAATAGAATAAGACATCAGAAATGCTGGTAGTACAGTGGGTAAGCACTGAAGAGAGCTTTTCCGCTACCAAAAGGATAAACATTCAAGCCCACCAGTTACTCTGAAGAAAGATGTAGTGTTTTGACCCCATGAAGGTTTTCAGCCTTGGAAATACTGTAGGGGAGTTCTGCTCTGTCCTTTAGTATTCATGAGCTATGAGCAGGGGAGATCATGCATGCTGAAAAAAGTGAACAGGCTTGGACTTTAATGGAAAGAGTGGAGATCTGAGTCCATACAGACTCACCTCAGGAAAAAAAAAGGCATGGCAATCTCTTCTACAAAGTCAGCCATTGAAAAACATGGAGCACAGTTCTACTTTGACCCACAGGGGTCACTGTGAGACAGAAATGACTTGGCACAAGTAGCTAAACCTGGAAACAGAACCAGAGTCAGACAATCTCATGCAAGTGATTATTGAGGAAATGTTCTTAAAAAAAAAAAAGAAAGAAA
>NW_006399949.1:2626109-2626564 GCF_000299155.1 Elephantulus edwardii
AAAAAAAAAAATGCAGACATTAACAGTTACTAACTAAGGCCTGTAGTAACCTGAGATATGGGTACACTTGCCTATCACATGGGATCTGGGAGGTACCAATAGGTTCTATCACAGTCCCATAATTTTGACTTCTCAGATCCATATTTTTAACTTCTTTTTCTAACAATTAGTTCTTTGTATATTATCCCAGCTACTCCAGAATTTAGTTTGGTCTCTTTCCTAGAAAGACTTATAAGAGATGAGTTACTAAAATTAAATTACAACCTTCTTGATTGCAATTGGTCTTAAATCTGTAAATGCTATTCATTATATTTTCCTACCATTCTAGATTTCTTTTACTCTTCCCCAGGACATCACATGGTCTAGGTGGTTTAGCTAGTGAGATGACTCAAACTTTGGACGCTGAGAATCTTGATTCCTCTTTACCATGTCCTTCCTGATTGTTATACTTGCTA
>NW_006399949.1:2628774-2631415 GCF_000299155.1 Elephantulus edwardii
GATACTTCCTGGATCATTTAACATTCTACCCAAAGTATCCTTAAGTATTGCCACCCATGGCTTGAATTTGTTTTTCAGCTCCTTCAGCTTAAGAAACGCTGAGCGAGTCCGGCCCTTTTGATTTTCTGACTCCAGTTCTCTGCACATTTCATTATAATATCTTGCTTTGTCGTCCCAGGCTGACTTTTGAAATTTTCTGTTTAGCTTTTTGATTTCTTGGTTTCTTCCTTTAGCTTTGGCTTCTCGGCACTCTAATTCAACATTCAGTGTTACAGCTCTAGTATTAACTTTGCTATTTTCTTAAAATAGCAAGAGAAAAACATCTCTGCTGGCACATTCATTATTTTCTTTACCTGCTTTTCTGTTTAAAGTACCCAAAACACTATCTTTAAGTTGACTAGGATTTTTACTGTTTATCTTAAATATAAGCATCCTTGATTTGAAAACAAAGACCTCAATAGAGTAGTAAGTTGAGGGGACTGGCAACAAAAATTTTCCAAGTTGGGCTCAGGTGTGACAGTGAAGTACAGACAATATGTCATCAGTATCTTAAGATTTCTAAAGCTACATACTCAACCTATTGGGTGCCAGTACCATAAATGTCCTATTAGGTGCCACCAAGTCAGCTGTGACTCAAAGTGACCCTGTGTACAGTGGAATGATACCCTACTTGATCCAGAGTCAGCTAACAATTGTTGCTGTGGTCGATGCCACTCTTGTAACTACCATGGCAATTCATCTTATCAGGTGAACCCATCTCACTGACTTATATATAGTATTAGTTTAGGATAAATCAGTAAATAGTCTCTAAAGGCTTCGAACCTTTCCCTAAGATGATTTTTTAGCTCATATGGGATAGGTTCATGGTCAAAATTTGATTCTCACAGATTGATTTTCATTTTCTTTAGCTTCAGCATGAACTTGTATATGAGTAGTTGATGATCTGTTCCACAATCAGCATCTGTCCTAGTCCTCACAGCTGATGCTGAGTTTTTCCAATAATTCTTTTGACAGATGTAATCAATCTGATTCCTGTGCAGACCATCAGGTGAGGTCCATGTGTATAGTCACCATTTGTATTTCTTATTTTCTCTCCAACCTCATTTCTGTCATACACATGTTGTTGTGGTTGTTATGTGCTGTTGAGTCACCTGCAACTCATAACGATCCAATGCCTAATAGCTCTGAACCCTCCTTTATCCTGAGCCTATCTCACTGTCTCAGACACACCTATTCTCATTATCCCAATTACTGTGCAATCCGTCTCATCCAGAGTTTCCCCCTTCTGCTCTGTTCCTTCACCCTTTCAAGCATGATGTCCTTCTCCAAGCACTGGTTCCTCTTGGCAACATGCATAAAGTTTATGAGACAGAGCTTCAAAATCCTTCCAGCTAAGGACTGTAGTCTTCAGTATGGATTAAAACTCAACAACAAGAAGACAAAAATTCTCTCCACTGTGACAATTTGTAGTACAGTGATAGTTGGAGAAGAGATTGAAGTTGTTAACAATTACAGCTTGCTCGGCTTTACAATCAACACTCTTGGCACCAACAGCCAGGAAATCAAAAGACTAATGACATTGGGAAAATCTGCCGTCAGGGACCTCTCCAGTGTACTGGGAAGCAATGATGTCATTCTGGAGACTAAGGCTTCCCTGATACAGGCCATGGTCTTTACAGTTACTTGCTATGCATCAGAATGCTGGACAATGACTAAAGATGACAGAAGAAGAATTGATGCCTTTGATGCTTTTGATTTCTGGTGCTGGAGAAGAGTATTGAACATACCAGGGAACACCAAGAAAATGAATATGTCTGTTTTGCAGAGGGTGAAATCTAGTTTCTCCTTGGAGGCTAGGATTTTGAAGCTCCATCTCACATAGTTAGGGCATCTGGCCAGGAAGGACTGGTCCTTGCAGAGGGTATCATGCTCAGAAGGACAGAAGTTCAGTGTAAGTGAGAAAGACCCTGGATGGGAGGTGTTGATACTCAGGCAATGGGGCTTAGTGTGTTAGAATTAGTGAGACTGCATCAGGACAGGGCAGACTTCAGAGCTGTTGTACATAGGGTCACTACGAGTCACAGGTGACTTGAGGGCACATAAGAACAAAAACAACATGGAACAATTTTGTTTCACCCTCTCTAGGACAAACCTGTTTGTTCTCTTGGCATTCCATGGAGTGTTCAACACTCTTCTCCAGCACTGTAGCTCAAAGGCATCAGTTGTCCTTCTATCATCCTTAGTCATTGTCCAGCTCTCTGAACAATAATCCCTAAGAAGTAATTGCAAAAAACTAGAGGAAAACTCAGCAACAACCTATGTTATGCAGATGACACAACCCTGCTTGCTGAAACTAAGGAGGACATGAAGCACTTGCTGCAGGAGGTCAAGGACTACAACCTTCAATATAGATTGAGGCTCTATCAAGAAAACAAAGATTCTCATCACTGGGCCAATTGGCAGCATCAGGATGGATGGTGAAGAGATGAGATTGTTAACAGCTTTAGTTTGCTTGGCATTAGTCTTGGCACGAGCAGCCAGGAAATTAAAAGATGTATTGCAATAGGAATGTCTGCTGTTAGGGACCTCTCCAAAGTACTGAAGAGCCATGGTGTCACTCTGGAGACTAAGGTGTGCCTGA
>NW_006399949.1:2631650-2636492 GCF_000299155.1 Elephantulus edwardii
GCAAAAGAAAAACTCCCTCATTGGTACACAATCCCCCCCCACACCTCCCCAAACCCCACCCCCTAGCTCCAAATATAATCCACTCTACAACCCTCATTGCATACTCCTACGATAAAAATAATGCCCTAAAATATAATACTTTTAGACTATTCTCTCCCCCATAGACTTCAATGCCGTAAACATTGATACTTTTAAGCTGTGGTGTTGGAGAAGAGTATTGAATATATCAGAGACTGCTAAGAAAATGAACAGGTTCATCCTAGCAAGGGTTAAAGCAGACTGCTCCTTGGAGGCAAGGATTCTGAAGCTTCATCTGACATACTTTGGACATATTGCAAGGAGGGACCTATCCTTGGAGAAGGATGTCATTTTAGGGAGAGTGGAAGAACAGCGCAGGAGAGGAAGGCCCTCTATGAGGTGGATTGATTCAGTGACTGGGGTAATAGGGTTAGGTGTGCTGGAGACAGTGAGATTGGCACAAGATAGAGCAGGGATTAGAACTGTTGTACATAGGGTTATTATGAGTTGCAGGTGACTCGATGGCACATAACAACAGCAACATGCCCTGGATCAGGCACACCTTAGTCTCCAGAGTGATGTTGGTGCTCTTTAGCATTCTCGAGACGTCCTGACAACAGATTTTCTCAAGGTAATTCATCTTTTGATTTTCCTGATTGCTGGTCCAAAGAGTGTTGAGATTGTGGAACCAAGTAAGCTGAAACTTCAACAATTTCAATCTCTTCTCTACCTATCATGATGCTGCCAATTGGCCAAATGGTGAGAATCTTTGCTTTCTTCAAGTTCAGCTTCCATCCATATTGAAAGCTGCAGTCCTTGACCTTCTGCAAAAAAAGTGCTTTACGCCCTCCTCAGTTTCAACAAACAAGGTTGCATCATTTACATAAAATAGATTTTTGCTCAGCCTTGTTCTGATGCCACATCCTACTCATAAAGGCTAGACTCCCAACTGATCTGTCTTGCATGTAGATTGAAAAGGTGTGGAGACAAGAAGCACCCCTGACATACTTCTTTCCTGGTTTTGATCCATGTTCAGACACATAGCAAGTTATTAAAAAGACCATGGCCTAAATTAGGCACACCTTAGTATTCAAACTTATATCATTGCTCCTCAGTACTTTGGAGAGGTCCCTGGCAACAGAATTTCCCAATACAATACATCTTTTGATTTCTTGACTGTTAATGGCAAGGGTGTTGATTGTGGACCCAATAAGATGAATTCGTCAATTTCAATCTTTTCTCCATCTGTCATGATGTTGCCTATTGGTCCCGTGAGGATTTTTGTGTTCCTGATGTTGAAATGTAAGCCATATGAAAGGCTTTAACCTTTTATCTTCTGCAGATAGTGTTTGAAGTTTATATAGAAAAAGGATACACATCTGTGACATCATTTTTCTGATTTCAAATCATACAATGTTTCCTTATTCTGTTCTGACAATTACTTTTTGGTCTATGTGCATGTCTTGCATGAACACATTAAATGTCCCGGGAATCCCATTCTTAAGCATGATTTGTTATGATCCACAGAGTCAAATGCCTTTTCATTAGTGACATGCTATTGTGTACTGTAGAGATGGAACCAACCCATATCAGACCCTCCGGGTCTTCATAGGCAGAGATTGCTCATCTTTCTCCTGCAGAACAACTGGTGGTCTTGAGCCACAAACCTTCAGAATTTCAGTGCAGCTTTTTTCCATGTTTGGAAATAATATGAGGCCACAGTAACACTGTGATGATTAAAGTTACATATCATCTTTGCTACACTATGATTCTCCGTGATTTGACAATTATATAAGGATGTACCTATTCATTTTGTGATCTGATGTTTTCAATTCTACATTTTCATGCAGATCCAATATTGGCAAAATGACTTAATTTTTGAATTCTAACAATATGGATAAAAAATAATTGAGTGTTGTTTGATTTTGCTGCACATTTTTATGCCATAAGCCAAAAACCACTGTTGTTTTCTTTATATATTAGCTAATTATTAAAACTCTTCCATAAGACCATAATGTGAACACAGCAAGAGGAGTTCTGTCCTGTTCTGACACTGGGACTCGGAATACTTGTTTATACAGTTTTCTTTGTTCTTTGTCCTCTTTTCTTGCTTAAGTATGATTCAAGATGTGTCATTTACAAATAATTCCTGCTGGGTGTTCAAGTTTATTATATGATAGCTATGAGAGCATACAGCTCTCGATGGACATCTCTGGTCTCGTGATTGTCAGGTATTTCCTATTCATGTCAATAGCATTCCAGCATCTGCTTTTTAAATGGTATTGTCTGCTACAGACAGCCTTGTTCCAAAATCTCAGGGATCAATTTTAAAACTCATCTGTTTGGGATTTGCCAAAGATCTTTTTCTCCAATAGATAATTCTTGCAATCCGTCATGGAATCTGTTGGGTCTTGTGACTCATGTAGTAGGAAAACTTGTCTGTCTGTAATCTAGACGTGCCCTTTCTAGCTCGTGGCCTCACTAAAAACTAGAGTATCACTTGATATGAGGTTAAGCACAACATGCAATACCTGGTCTTTATTTGTAAGGGGTGTCCCAAAATTTCACAGACCACTGAACCTCTAAAAATGTCATCAAAACTCAACTCATTTTAGTTAAGTCAGAACTGACTAATGGCTGAGTGAACTTCCTGAAGGCCTTTAATCGTCATAGAATAGATTGCTCAACTTTCTCTTGCAGAACTGCTTGTGGATTTGGACCATGAGAGGCACCACCTTTGTGTTAGGAACTTGACTGCCTATAGACTCTACCAGAGCCTCCTGAATGAGTCACAGATGTGGCAAAACAGCAGGCCTTTGTGTCACTTATCTACCACTTACTAAAATTCAAATCGTCTTTCATAGCACTAGAGTCCTTCCTAGGACATGAATTTAGATTTAGTTTTCTCTTAATTTGTTTATACTCTTAGAACCCTATACCTAGTCTTCAGTTCAGTCAGTCTTCCAGCTACAGATGTTAAATATTTCTTTGTACACCACCAGGTAGGAACTCTGACATTTATAGTTTGTTTTACCTTGGTGACTAGTCATTCACCTTCATTCCACATCCCAGGATGGAAAGACACTCACTAATAGTCACCTAATTCCACATTCTTAATGTGATTTCTGGTGTGTCTCTGAAATTCCAAGGGCATTTTAACAATAATGCAACTTCATCCTCTTGAATCTCATTGTAATCCACCTTAGCAATTATTGTATTACTACAAAATCCACAGAACTACTGATATCCCACCTACTCCAAGAAATGTGCTCTTCACACATTTTTTTGCCCGACTTCTGAATCAATTCTTTATAATTGCTTTTTAGGACTACTAGTAGCAAAAACTATCTTAAATTGCATTTCACAAAAATGGACCTTGAGACAATCTTATGAAGGAATTATTGACAGACTGCTTTTATGATAAACCTTTCAGAGAGATGAGGAGAGTAAGATAGGGTACAGAAAACATAGACAAAGAGGAGGCTTCATAAAAAATTTATCCTCAGCCATAAAAATCTCTGAAACATAAATTCTATATAGAAGTTGCACTGCAACTTCCTTGTTTGTGTACCTTTCCAGGGATCCCCTGAAAATTTGGTTTATTTTAGCCAAGAGCTCTCCTCTTAGCTACTAGCAATAAGAGCTTTCAGCAGTTAATATTTCTGCTGCTGAATCCCAGGACCCTTCCTGCCATCTGATGGACGCCCTCCTACCACTGGTTGGATGCCCTCCTGTGAAAAGCGCATAGAGACCACCTTTGCCACATAAACACCCTACCTCCTCATGCTTCTGCACCAGGAGCATCAATATGACATCAGAAGCGACAAGGAAATGAGAGGACATAGCGGGTGGGAGGACTGAGCTATCAAGTCAGAGGGGACCAGAGGTTCCAGAGGAACAAGGATTGGGAATTAAACTGGGTACTAGCAGAACAGGTTGGGGCTGGGAACACAACACTTGTGTAGAAGGTTGTTAGGCCCCAGGACCAACACTTGATCTGTTACCTACATATTCTCATAAGCTCTTTTGGGTAGAATACTTGTCTGTCAAATATTGCTCTAAAGCTGAGCACCCAAATTAAGACAGATTAGAGAGAGGGATTGACCATACACTTCCAAAATAAGAGTATTCACCTTGAGAATTGGAAATAGGCTAGGAGGCTCATTATCACCTTTCCTGTTCAATATCATATTGGAAGTCTTAGCAATAGCAGTAAGACAAGAGAAGGAAATAAGACGTATCCAAAGGAGAATTTATGTCTTTGAGCTGTGGTGATAGAGAAAAGTGTTGAATATACCATGGACTGCTAGGAGAGCAAACAGGTCATCCTAGAGAGGGTGAAACCAGGCTACTTCTTGTAGGCAAGGATTCTGAAACTTCATCTGACATACTTTGGGCATGTTGCAAGGAGGGACCAGTCCTTGGAGAGGGACATCATGCTTTTGACCGTGGAGAGACAGCACAGGAGAGGAAGACCCTCAATGAGATGGACTGATTCAGTCACTAAAGTAATGGGGGTATGTGTCAGGGATAATAAGGTTAGCACAGGATAGAGCAGGATACAGTATTGTTGTACATAGGGTTACTATGAGTCACAAGTGACTTGATGGCACATAACAACAACGACAAATTGGCAAAGAGGTGGTAAAGCTAGCTCTATATGAAGTTGATATGATAGCATACTTAGAAAACCTTAAAGACTCAGTGAGAAAACTACTGGATGTAGTCAGCCAATTCAGCAAAGTAGCAGAATACAAGATCAACATACAAAAATCAGTTGCACTTCTCTATAGTGACAGAGAGAATACAGAAAAGGAGCTAAGA
>NW_006399949.1:2640230-2643118 GCF_000299155.1 Elephantulus edwardii
GTTTGCTTGGCTCCACAGTCAACACTCTTGGCACCAGTAGCCAGGAAATTAAAAGACGTATTGCCATGGGAAAGTCTGCTGTTAGGAACCTCTCCAAAGTACTGAAGAGCAATGGTGTCTCTCTGGAGACTAAGGTGGGTCTGATACAGGCCACGGTCTTTGCTATCACTTCTTACGCATCAGAGAGTTGGACAATGACTAAGGAGGATAGAAGAATTGCTGCCTTTGAGCTGTGGTGCTCTAGAAGAGTATTGAAGGTGCCATGGACTGCTAGGAAGACAAACAGATTCATCCCAGAGAGGGTTAAACCGGGCATCTCCTTGGAGGCAAAGATTCTGAGGCTTCCTCTAATATACTTTGGACATGTTGTAAGGATGGACTGGTCCTTGGAGAGGGCCATCATGCTTGGAAGGGTGGAGGAATGGCGCAGGAGAAGAAGGCCCTCTTTGAGGTGGATTGATTCAGTGACTGGGGTAATCAGGATGGGTGTATTGGAGACGGTGAGATTAGCACAGGACAGAGCAGAGTTTAGGGCTGTTGTACACAGGGTCTCTATGAGTTGCAAGTGACTCAAAGGCGCATAACAACAACAACAATAACCTTGAGGAAAATGGGAATCTCAGAACACTTGATTATGCTTATACAAAACCTATACTTGGACCAAGAAGCAGTCCTCAGAACAGAGCAAAGAAGCACTGCATGATTCAAAATCAGGAAAGGAGTGTGTCAGAGATTCATGCTGCCCCAAAACCTTTTCAATCTGTATGCAAAGAACATCATTTGGGAAGCAGGGATATATGAGAAGGAGTGTGGCATCAAAACTGGAGGAAGACTCATTAACAACCTACAATATGCAAATAATACAACCTTGCTTGCTAAAACTGAAGAAGACCTGAAG
This sequence comes from Elephantulus edwardii, assembly GCF_000299155.1. NCBI lineage: Eukaryota > Metazoa > Chordata > Mammalia > Macroscelidea > Macroscelididae > Elephantulus > Elephantulus edwardii. Next base: position 2,641,129 of record NW_006399949.1, read on the forward strand.
CATTTGCTGCAAAAAAGTCTGTAGTCTTCAATATGGATTGAAGCTCAACATCAAGAAGACAAAGATTCTTACCTCTTGGACAACTGGCAACACCATAATAGATGGATAAGAGATTGAAGTTGTAACACCAGTAGTCAGGAAATCAAAAGATGAATTGCATTGGGAAAATCTGCTGTCATGAACCTCTCCAGAGTACTGAAGAGCAACGATGCCAGTCTAGATACAAAGGTGTGCCTAATCCAGGCCATGGTCTTTTCAATTACATGTTATGCTTCAGAGAGTTAGATATTGATTAAGGATGGCACAAGAAGAACTGATGCCTCCAAGCTGTGGTGCTGGTGAAGAGTCTGTTAAGAAAACAAATAGGTCTGTTTTGGAGAGGGTAAAACCAAATCTTGCCTTTGAGGCTAGAATTTTGAAGCTCCGCTGTACTTATTTTGGGCACGTGACCAGGAGAAGGACATCATGCTTGGAAATGTGGAGAGACAGCACAGGAGAGGGAGACCTGGATGTGATGGATTGATACAGTAACTGGGCCAACGGGGGGGTGATGTGTAGGAATTATGAGACTGGCTTAGGACAGGGAAGTGTTCAGAGCTGCTGTACATAGGGTCACTATACATCGCAGGCAACTCAATGGCACATAAGATACTATGACAGGAGTGGAAGCAGGAGTGGAGTGGCATTTACTTCCTAAGTCACATACTTCCGATAACTCTATAAACTTTGATAAATGTCGATAGTTGTAGAGGGGATTTAGTATTTTTTTGAATGATCTTCAGCAATGTTTTGCCTACATGATATTAATGATATTGTATGATAGTTTCCACACACTATTGAATCACTCTTCTTGAGAATGGGAACAAATATGGATCTCTCCAATCTATTGGCCAGACAGCTGTCCTACAAATTTCCTGTCATAGACAGGTGAACACTTCAGTACTGTATTTATTAATTAAAACAATTGATAGCCCATTGATTACTGACACTTTATTTTTTTCCAGTGCCTTCAATGCATCTTCCACTTTCTTCTTTATTACCATTGACTTCTGCGTCTCTTAATTGAAACAAGTCAATTGATATACCTTTGATTATTGGGGCTTTATTTTTTGCCAATGCATTCAATGCCTTCTCAGTTCCATTGGCTCCTGTTCATATGGTACTTCCTGAAATTTTTTAGTGTCAATTAGTTTTTTTTTGTGGTACAGTGATTCTGTGAATTCCCTCCATCTTCTTGTGATACTTTCTGGGTCATTGCACATATTGCTCACAGCATCTTTCATTATGACTCAAGGCTTCAATAATATTTCAATTCTCTCAGCTTGAGAAATGCAGTGTGAGTTCTCTTTTTATTCTCTAATTCCAGGTATCTGCACATTCCACTATAAAACTTTGATAGCTTTGTTCTCTGGAGCTGCCCTTTGAAATCTTCTGGTCATCTGTTTTGTTTCACATGTTTTCATTTTGTTTTGGCTTCTCGAAGCTTTAGTGCAATTTTTAGAGTGTCTTTTAATATCCATTTCTGGTTTTCTTCTCTTTCTTCTGTCTTTGTAACAACTTTTTGTTTTCTTCATGGATGATATCCTTAATATCATTGCAAAACTCATCTAGTTTTTTATCATTGGTGTTCAATGTTTCAGATCAATCTTAAGATGATCTTGAAATTCAGATGAAATAGATTCAAGATCATATTTTGGTTTTTGTGGACTTATTTTCATTTTCTCCAGCCTCAGTTTGAACTTGTTGTTGTTGTTATGTGCCATCGTGTCACTTGCTACTCATAGCAATCCCATGTACAAGAGCTCTAAACATCATTCTAGCCTGTGCCAAACTTGCCGTCTCAAACACACTCATTCCCACCACTCCATTCACAGAATCAATCTATCTCAATGAAGGTCTTCCTCTTCTGTGCTGCCCCTCCACTCTCCCAAACATGACATCCCTCTCCAAGGACCAGTCCCTCCTTGCAACATGCCCAAAGTATGTCAGA
>NW_006399949.1:2643218-2648727 GCF_000299155.1 Elephantulus edwardii
GCCAATTCAGCAAAGTAGCAGAATACAAGATCAACATACAAAAATCAGTTGCACTTCTCTATAGTGACAGAGAGAATACAGAAAAGGAGCTAAGAAAAACAATACTCATCACAATAGCTAATCACAAGATTAAATACTTGGGAGCAAATCTAATTGCAGGCACAAAAGACTTACACAAAAAAAATTGCAAAACATTACTATAAGAAACAAAGAGACGTGGAGAAATGGAAGAATATAACATGCTCATGAACAGGAAGACTCAATAGCATAAAAATGACAATTCTACCAAAGACAATATACAAGTTCAATGCAATTCCAATACAGACACCAATTCCATTATTCAGTGAGATGGAAAAGACAATTTCCAATTTTATTTGGAATGAAAAGAGACCCCAAATAAGTAAATCACTCCTGTAGAAGAGAAACAAGGTATGAGGTATCATTCTCCCTAATATCAAATCCTACTGCACAACTGTGGTGGTTAAGGCAGCATGGTACCAGTACAGTGACAGACACACAGACCGCTGGAAAAGAATTGAGAAACCAGAAATCAGTGCGTCTACCTATGGTCAACTGATTTTTGACAAGGTGATAAAATCAATTAAATGCAGAAACAACTCCCTCAACAAGAAAAAAACCCCAATTTGAATATGGTCAATTCCCCCAAAAAAGATATTCAGATGGCAAACAAACTCATGAAGAAATTAGATATTATACAGGAAGACAGCAAATCTAATTAAAAACAGAAAAGAAAGACATTTCTAAATATAAACTAGAATAAATATGCATTTGTGCTAATAACAAACAAAAAAATGATAAAACAAAATGAAGACGTTATTGAGCCATATCATAAGTAAGAAAAGATTTGCTGAAGATATTTTAAAACAGCTGTAACTTTATATTGACAAAGAACTCTCAAAAATTCTAACTAAATTCAAGAGAGGTCACAGAATTATGTCAGATGTTGCTAATGTCAGATTCATTTTAAGTAGAGAATTTGCAGGGTAGAATGAGAGAAAAGATGTATATTTGTTTTAATACCTGTACTAAGGCAGTTGACTCCATGGATCATAACATATTATGAAGAATATGGAGAATATGAAGAATGAATGTGAAGAATTCTATACTATGCCCATATAGAACCTGTGGGCTCTGAAAAAAGTGTTCAAACGGGGCGGGGGGGAAGATATTATATTATTTAAAATCAGGAAAGCTATGTCAGTGTTGTATACTCCGTGTTTTTTTCAATCTGAATGTTGAGTAAATAAGTTGAAAAAATTAACTATATGAAGAAAAATATTAAAAGATAGAAACCATGTTTATTAACAATCTTTAATATATAGTTGGCACAGCCTCGTTTGCTTAAGATGAAGAATTGAAGAACACTTACATAGAAATGTTGTGTGCCTTCAAGCTGGAACTGGCTCATAGCTGACCCTTAAATGCTTTAAATACCACAGGAGGAGATTGCTTATCTTTCCCTTGAGGGACATTGGTAGATTCAGACAGCACATCTTGGGATTGGCAAGGCAGCTTTATTTTTCACTAGACCACCAGAGCTCCCATCAATTTAATTATATCCCCCTCATATGTATATAATATAGAAGCTATAAAATGATTCTCTATGATTCTGATTTACTAAATAAATAGTTGTTGGAGGATTAAGGGTGAAACACAACACTTCTTAGTCTCATGACAACCTTAATTAGATGTGTGAGGAGTTTCCGCAGGGTGTGACCTATAATACTTTTCATCTTACCAAAGACAAAGGCAGAGGAAAGAGGAGATATCTCAGGAACACCAAGAAATAATCATGATTGGAGCGCATGCTTTTGAACCCAAGCTCCTGCACAACAAAGTCATTGATACTTACTTGAACCACCCGGTTTTGGGTTTCAGCACAATTCCTTACCCCTCAACTATTAGAAATTCTTCATTAGCACTGTTGTTGTTATTATTTGCCATCAAGTCAGAATTGACTCATAACTGACTCTCCAGAGGCTGTAAATTGAATGGGACGAGATTGACAATTTAATCCCAAAGAGCAGCCGGTAATTCAAACTGTCTGCCTTGTGATTGGAACTGGACCTCCTTTCCCACCACCAGAGCGCCCTCTTTAATACTATTATTGTGTGCTGTCAAGTCAGAACCAACTCATAGCTGACCCTCCAGCCGGTTTTCAGAGGAGGTAAAACCCGCAGGAGGAGATTGCTCATCTTTCTCTCACAGAACAATTGGTGGACTTGACCCCCTGCCTTTAGGAAGGCAGTGCAGTCTCTTCCCACTGGGCTACCAGAGCTCCTTTCTTTGATACTAAGAAAGGTCAATAAATGGAGGACTCCAGTGAGCCCCAGCCCTACAGGAACCAAAAGAAATAAAGGCTTTCCTCTTCAATCAAGAGAGAGAAGAACTTCTTCTAGTGCTAGCAACTTGAACTTGGATTTATAGTGTCCTAAATGGTGAGGGTGGAGAGACAGACAGCTCAGGAGAGGAAGAGCCTGAAGGAGATGGATTGATACAGTAACTGGGAAAATGGAAGTAGGTGTGTTGGAGTTAGTGAGACTGGCTCAGAACAGAACAGGCTTTAGAGCTGTTTGTACATACGGTTGCTAAGAGTCACTGGCACATAATTACAATATCACCAACAACGTGTGTTATTGTTGATAAGTCCATTTTGTGAAAACCAACTCGTAGCTGACCCTCCAGTGGGTTTTGATTGGCTGCAAATCACTTGGGAGGAGATTGCCCTTCTGTCTCTCATGGAGCAATTGCTGGATTTGACCCAACTACCTTTGGATTGGTGGCACAATTCCTTACCAACTAGGCCACCAGAACTTCCTCCTAAACTGTAAGAGAATAAATTCCTGTTGTTAAAGCCATCTTTTGTGATATTTCTGTTACAGAAGCATTCAATAACTAAGACACCTACATTCTTACCAAGTGATTGATTATTTAAGAATAATAACTTACAATTTGTTGTTGTTGTTGTTAAGTGCCGTCGAGTCACAGGCGACTCATAGCAACCCAATGAAGGAGAGTCCTCGACACTTGGGTGCCTTTCTTCCTCTCTCCAGGTTCATAGGGTTTCCGGAGGCAAGCTCTTATGGAAGTGGATGCCACTCCTCCTTCCAAGATAACTTACAATATCAGCAACAAATCTGTGTAAGTACTGGAATTTTATTTAGAAAACTATGGACTCAGTGATTTTTTTAAAAAATTTATTTTATACTGGTTTACGTACAAAGTTCATAAAATTCTTACACATTGTTTTTCACACCCCATTCCTTTACCAAGCCTTCCCTGCACCCATCAAATTGTACACCCTATGTTTAAGACATCCCCCCAGGATCCTCCTACATGCTCTACAATAATGATCCTATGCAGTATTTGTCTTTATGAAACTGAGTTAGTTCACTTAGCATAATGCTCTCCAGTCCCTCCAATGTTAGTATTCAGTAAATCTTTAATGAGTCCTGTGAACATGTGATGGCAGCCATCATCAATATCTAAGAGATAAAGGAAGATAGCTACTAAGAAGTTCTCAAATGTTTGCAACTAAATTCCAGCCATATAGACTCCTGCAGCAGTAGAGAAAGTTGTTTCTGGCTTAACAACTAACCCTTATGGACCGGTACTAATTTAAATGGCATGTATGGCATTCTAGGTCAGAGTGGGTCTTTTGCAATGTTGCACTTTTTGTCCTCTTCCTATTTCTCATGTTTGCTCATTGATTCTGGTTCCTCCTAGTTTAACCTCTATCTTGTGCAAATTTCATAGACCTAGCACTGTTTTCTCAGGTGGGGAGGAAAGAAGGGTAGATAGGGACAGGATCAGGAAAGTGGTGCATTTTTTTTTAATATGAGAATTTAGTTGTTATTTTATAATTCCAAATGGCAAGTACATTTATGGGACTCCTTTAAAATTTACATAGTTTACTAAATTATAGTTCCAGTGATTACACAGATTTTATATTTTCTTTTAGAAAACCAATGTTACTTTTAGTCTCCTGTGAGTTACAAGGTATTTAAATAAATATCGTGTATTTTTTTAAGTTGTCCTTATACTTAAATTATTGATCCAAGGCCATGACGTTTTTTATTATTTGCTCATAGTTCATTTTGTGCCACAATATGGTAACTTTCCCCTTAGAATTCTCTCTCATATTCATTTTCAAATCAATGTCCTTCTTCACTGTTAATATAGTTTCCAGATCCTCTTTCTTATCATCCTCCTACAGCAATTATTAAATATTTAGAATACTTTGGTATATTAATCTTGAAAAATGAATATGCGAATGCTGTAAAATATTACAGTTAATTCAGTAATTGCATATTTACTTAGTTGACTTATGAATGACATGCACTTGCCATCTCTAAACAGTCTCCTTGATGCAGAGCACCAAGAATAGTAATCAGACAGTTAGAATTCAACACTAGCTAGGCATTATTTTAATTGTGAAATATTTGTCTATTTAATATAGAATTATAGACAATCTTAGGCTCTACTTTTACATTATTTTTAAACATTGAAAATGTTTTATTTTTTTCATTGTTGTACATTTTCTTCCTTCCTCCCTCCCTCCTCTCTCAGCCTTCCCCACAATGTACCTCTTGTTTCAGATAGTTGTCATACATATAATGTCTTATCATACATTCCTTTTAGATAGTTCTTACACTCATCTGATCAAATGCAGTATTCATTATGTATCCACTCTTTTTCCCATTCTCTCCCCTAAGCCCCAATGTCTGTCTTATTTTAGAATATCAGTGTTATGCAGTATTTATCCTTTTGTGACTGAGATATTTCACTCAGCATGGTGTCTTGCAGGCTTCCTCATGTCATGTAATGTTTTGAAAGTTCATTGTTTTTTAATGTTGTGTAATGTTCCATTGTGTGACTGTACTATAGTTTTTCTACCTATTCATTTGTTGATGGGTGCTTTTATACTATTAACTAAAAGAGAAAAGCTCAAGATGTCTGTCCTATAATATTTTATTAGTTTCTTAGATATACTTACTGATATCCAATACACCGGAAATATGATCTCATCATACTTTAAAAATTTATTTTTCTCATTTTCTAACTTGGTATCCATCATAATCAAGTGTGACTTTATGTTATTTCATTATATTTTCAATTATTCTAGTTCCAACTAATATGACATTTCATCGGAGGATGCTAGTAGAAATTGATTTGTTGTTGTTGTTGTTGTTAGGTGCCATCAAGTACATCCCATAGCAACCCTATGAACGACAGATCTGAACCCTATTCTTCTCTGTGCCATCCTCATACTTTCCTACCAATTAGAGCCCATTGCAACTGTCATCTTGCCAATCGACCTGGTCAAGGCTCTTCCTCTCCTTCAGCGACAGTTCACCTTCCAGAGCCTCATGTCTCTCTCCAAGAAATAGCCCCTCTTATTGACATAATTCAGCAAACAGATGCAGCCCTGCATGTGCTCACCAAGCTGTGCCAAGAAATCTGGAGGACAACTACTTGGCCAACTGAC
>NW_006399949.1:2652697-2707253 GCF_000299155.1 Elephantulus edwardii
ACAGCACAAAGGCATCAATTCTCTTTCTATCATCCCTATTCACTGTCCAACTCTCTGATGCATAGCACATAATTGCAAAGACTATAGCCTGGTTCAGGTGCACGTTAGTGTCCAACTTGACATCGTTGCTCTTCAGTACTCTTCCCAATGCGATTTGTCTCCTGGTTTCCTGGCTGCTGGTATCAAGAGTGTTGACTGTGGAACCAAATAAACTAATATTCAGTGTGTACTTGCACATAAGTAATTAATTAATGGTCTGAGCCACAGACTGTCTCTGGTCTAGTTTTGACTGCTGATATTGAGTTACTCCAACAATTCCTTCCACAGATACAGTTAATATGATTTATGTACAACCCATCAGGTGAGGTCCATCTGTAAAGTTGCCAGTTATGTCTTTACAATGAACAAATCATTGAAAATATAAAATTCTATTTCGGGCCACATTGCTATCACCAAGCCTATGTTTTCTAACTACCATTCATTCTTTACTGTTTGCAACCTTTTCATACCAGTCACCAATTATCATTAATGAATATTGATTGCTTGTTTGCTCAATTACAGCTGCAAGATTTGGTAAAATATTTCAATTTCTTCCTCTTTTGCTCTAGATGAAGGAACGTATATTTGAATACATTGATTTTATGGAGACAATATTAAGCCCACTATACTAGATCTTCTGCAATTCTAAAGACACAAAGTTCAAATCCAGAAGCTATTCCACAGGAGAAGAATGAGCAATTTCCTCCCATGTGATTTATGAAAACTCACTTTAGAGTCAACTATGAGTCCCTTCCAACTCAATGGTGCATACCAACAACTACATACTAATTTTTAGGGAGTTCTAATGGCCTGGTTTAAAGGGGCTATACTGCCAACTGGAGAAAGTTCAGTTTGAATTCACCAGCAGCTCTGCAAGAGACAGATAGGCAATCCTCTCCTACACAATTTATTTCTTCTAACACCTCATTGAAGAGTCAGCTATGAGTCAGTTCCACTTTAAGAGTATGCAACAACATACTAAATTTTTAGAGAAAATAATCTTTCAACTCTGAAGTTATAAGCTAACTTAATTTTCAGGAAATTACTGAACAGTTCAAACACAATACATAAGAAACTCAACTGGGTTCTCACACTTACAGCTGTCATTTAACTCATGTGTCAGTTACAGTGCTTAGAATTTTACAGGCATTCAATAGCTGCTCTGTGGAACAAGAATGGGCAATCTCCTTCCCAAATTACTGCCTCTGAAAACCTGCTGAAGGGTCAGTTATCGGTTGATTTCTACTTAATGTAACACAACAACAACTCAACTCACTGGTACAAGTTGTCTCAGAAGTATAGTGAATTTCTATGAGATTTCCAAGCTTCTAAACTTTTACAAGAGGAAACTATGTACCTTTTTCCCTCAGGAGCAGCTGACCCTTTTGCTTAGCAGACTGAAATGCGACCAAATTAGTTCCAGCTTATCTCAATGACTTGAATACACAGTTTTACAAGAAAGTGTGCAAATCTCATTCTTATTTAGTTTGCAGATTCAGGAAAGACAAATTATACACATGTAGTCATGTGCAATTTCATAACAGGAGAGAAGATGCAGGTTGTATTTCTCAATGTTGAATTTGCATTAGGAATACTTCTAACTTTAAAGGTCACCAGATGCACAACAGAATGCTCATTTTCACCCTTTACCTCATATGTACCCACTACGGTAGAGTCAAATCAAACTCCTGGTGATCATTCACTGGATTTTGGAGGCTGTAAATCTTTGGCTAAGGAGTTTGACCATCTGTCTTCCTCAGGAAGACTGATGGATTCGAATTAGCAAACTTTTGAATTACTGGCAGATTCTAATTGTCAACATTTTAGCAGCCCCAAACATTACATTCTACACCACTTGGACTCTCTTATTATCATCCCTAGAGTCTTAATACTCTTAAGGCTCTAATAGCAATTCAAGAAAGTTTGCTTCGTTCTCCCTTATTATCAAAAGTAGATATTGTTAGGCAGCTTAACTGTGACTAAATCCTTCAATAGTCTGTATGGACAAATAATAGAAAGAAATGTTCAAGTTATACATTAAATTATGTTAAGTTATAATGTTAAATATCAAATATCTAGCTAAAAAGGATGGACAATCTCTTCCCATGTGATTAACTGCCTCTGAAAACCCGCCAAAGGGTCAGCTATGGGGTAGTTCCAACTCTATGGTACACAACAACAAATTTACTTTCTGATCATAAATTTTCTCTTATTACATATTTTTATTTGCTCATGTATTACTTAGCTACTTAGCATATAGCATTATATTGTGGTTGCTATGTGCCATCAAGTCAACTATGACTCATAGCCACCTAATGGCTCTGAGCCTTGGCCTATCTTGAGCCAGTTTCAGCATCTCCAACACATCTGACCTCATTGCCACACTCACCATGTCAATCCATCTCATCCAAGGTCTTCTTCTTCTAGGCTGCCCCTCCATCCTTTAAAGTATGATGTTCTTCTCCAAGGACTGACTCCTCTTGACAATATGCCAAGCATATGTAAGACAGAGTTTCAGAATCCTTGCTTTGAAAGAGCAAACTGGTTTCACCATCTTTAGGACAAACCTATTTTTTTCCCCCCTTGGTAGTCCATTGTATGTTCAAAACTCTTCTCCAGCACTACAACTCAAAGGCATCGATTCTTCTTCAGTTATCCTTACTCATTGTCCATCTCTCAGAAGTATAACAAGCGATTGAGAAGAACATGGCCTGGATCAGGCTCACCTTGATTTATAAATTGGCATTGTTGCTCTTCAGCACCCTAGAGAGGTCCCTGACAGTAAAGTTTCCTAATACAACTTGTCTCTTTATTTCCTCCAACTGTTGGTCCCAAGAGTATTTTAATAGTGGATCCAAGCAAGATGAAATAATTAACAACCTTGATCTTTTCTCCATTTATTATGACATTGCTTACTGGCCTGATGACAAGGATCTTTGTTTTCCTGATGCTGAGTTGCAACCTATATTGAAAGTTGCAGTTCTTGATCTTCTGCAGCAAGCACCTCAAGTTCCCCTTAGTTTCAGCAAACAAAGCTGTGCCATCTGCATAACACAGGTTGTTAATGAGTCTTCCTCCAATCCTCATGCCACATATATTATAGCATTTATTAAATAATCAGCATCAAGTTGTTGTTGATCTCTGTTGAGTCGAGCATGACTCATAACGACCTTGTGAACAAAGGACCTGAAGTCTTTCTATAACTATTGCCCTTTATCATAGAGTTTCTAGAGGCATGCTGTTTAGGAAGCGGATGCCACTCCTGCTTCAAACCTGTCTTAAACTGGGAGCTCCACCAAACGCTGTCCGTCATGGGTAACCGTTATGACATTTGGCACCAGAATGGCACAAGGTTCAGCATCACAGCAATCCCAGGTTACCTCAGTACAGCAAATTGACAGAAGAGTGCTATACCACTTAAATTGAAAGTATGAACCATTGGTGAAAGTTAATTTTTCATTGTGGATATCAGCAGAATTTTTACTTTGTTGAAATAGGTAAGTCCAATGACATGTTTTCTTTCTTGCAAAGTATGTGTAGGAAGCTCTGATGGCTTAGTGGCAAGAAGCTATCCTGTAATCCCTAAGGCACGCAGTTCAAGGCCACCGGACACTCCATGGGGGAAGAATGGGCCATTTCCTCCCTTGTAATTAATTGCCTCTGAAAACCCACCAGAAGGTCAGCTATGGGTCCGTTCTGACTTGACAGTACACAACAATAAAAAGTATGTTTATACAAAATATGCTTATATTATTTTTGTAACATGCCATTGAGTCTGAACCAACTCATAGCTGATCTTCAAATACCCCTGGAAGAGCGCCCCCAGGAGAAACAAGCTTTACCACTATGCCATCATCAAATTTCCCCTGACCACTGAGTCAGCCATGAAGAAGATAGAAGATAACAACACACTTGTGTTCACTGTGGATGTCAAGGTCAACAAGCATTAAATCAAACAAGTTGTTTGATAAGAAGCTCTTATGACACAGATGTGACCTTGAATAGGTCTGATGGAGAGAAGAAGGCTATGTTTAACTTGCTCCTGACTATGATATTTTAGATGTTGCCAACAAAATTGAGATAACCTAAACTGAGTCCAGCGGGCTAATTCTAAATATAAATTTTTCTCACAAAAAAAAAAAACAAAAACAAAACCCAAAAAACTTTTCCCATGTTTGACTGTCATAAAGTGCTCGGCTTCAATTAATTTTTACTGTTCCAACAATGACATTTTGTGAAAACACATCTGATCCTTTTTTAAAATATTTCTTGTTTGTTTTATTTTTATTATCATTATTGTGTGTGTGTATGTGAGATTGTCCCTCCTTCTCCAGCAGAGCATCTGGTGGATTCGAATTGCACACCTCTGGCATTGCAGTGCAGCTTCTTGCCACTAGGCTACCAGAACTCGCCTGATCCTTGTTTTTTATTAAGTTCCTCACATTCATCCAGGATCATATGAAACAACCCCCACATGAAAGCTAACACAACACTTGTGCTGACACCGCAATGTAATCGTAGAGCTGAGGAACTGGCTTCTGGGGTAAATTCAACTAATTTTCACAGTGTCTGAATAGTAACGATGCCTCTGGTTCCTCCACCATCAATTATGAGAATTCTAATTCCTCTCCCTTTCACTTTGCCCATTAAGGCCAAGATTTCTCTCACTGCAGCCTAATGAGTTTCATCTTTAATTTGTTGAATTCATAATAAATATGGAAGAAGTTTTTTTTTGAAAAAAAAGTTTTTAAAGACAGTAAATCACAAGGGGTAAAGTTGCCCATCTTTTTCCCCACAAAGGAACTAGTGAATTTGAACTATCTGCCTTTGCGTTGTCAATGCAATGCCTTACATTATTAAGCCACCATCAATCCCTAAACCAGGAATCTGTTGTCTGAACAGAGCAAAGGAATACTACATGGTACAAAATAAGAAAGGAGTATGCCAGGATATGCAAAGCAGATCATTCTGGAGGATGGACTTTATCAAGAGGAATGTGGTATAAGGATTGGAGGTGATTTATTAACAACCTGATTATGCAGATGACACAATTTTGTTCACCAAAACTGAGGAGGATTTGATGTGTTTGCTATAGAAGGTCTTCACAGCCTTCAGTATAGATTGAATCTCTACATCAAGAAGACAAAGATCTGTACCGCCAGGCCAATAGATAGTACTGATGGATAAAATATTGAGATTGTTAATGATTTCATCTTGCTCAGGTCCACAATCAACAGCTTTGACACCGACAGCCAGAAAATCAAAAGACAAGTTGCACTGGGAAAATCTCCAGAGTGAGAAATTTCTCCGGAGTGCAAAAGAGCAACAATGTCAGTCTAGAGACTGAAGAGTGCCTGATCCAGAACATAGTCGTCTTCAATTGCTTGCTATGCATCAGAGAGCTGGACAATGACTAAGGATTACAAAAGAAGGATCAATACCTTTGTGTTGTCGTGCTGGAAAAGAGTGTTAAACACACCATTGACTGCCAAGAGAATAAACAGGTTTGTCCTGGAGAAAGTGAAACCAATTTCCTCCTTAGAGGAAAGAATTTTTTGAAGCTCCATCTCATATACATTGGGAATGTTGCCAGGAGGGATCAGTCATTGGAGAAGGATATCAAGAAGACTCTGGATTGGATGGATTGACACAATAACTATTACAATAAGGTCAGATGTGTCAGAGACCATGATATTGGCTCAGGATAAGGCATGATTCATTGTTCATAGGCTTGCTATTAGTCATAGTTGACCTGATGGCACATAACAACAACAACTGCTGTTGTTGTTATGTGCTGTCAAATCACCTGTGTCTCATAGTGACCCTTTCTATGTACAGCAGCTCTGAAGCCTGCCCTATCCTGAGCTAGTCTCACTGAATCCAACACACCTACCCCCTTTGCCACAGTCAATTCATCTCATCTGGGGTCTTCCTCTCTTGTGCTGTCCCTCTACCCTTCCAAGCATGATGTCCTTCTCTAAGGACCAGTCCTTCCTGGTCATGTGTGCGAAGTATGTGAGAAATTGGGTTTCACTCTCTCCAAACAGACTTATTTGTGTGTGTTTTTTATGGTCCGTGGTATATTTAAGACTCACCTCAAAGGCATCAATTCTTCTTCTGTTATCCTTAGTCATTGTCTGAAGTGCTAACTGCAGAAGGTCAAAGACTATAGTCTTCAATATGGATTGAAGTTCAACATTAAGAAGACAAAGATTCTCACCACTGGGCCATTTGGCAGCATCATGATAGATGGGGAAAAGATTGAGGTTAAAAATTATAGTTTACTCAGCTCCACAATCAATATTCTTGGCACCAACAATCAGGAAATAAAAAATTGAATTGCATTGGGAAAATCTGATGTCGGGGACCTCTCAAAGAACTAAAAAACAGTTACGTCAGTCTAGATTTAGTTGGGCTTGATCCAGGCATGGTCTTTGCAATTACTTGCTATTAGAAGAGAATTAAAAATCTTAATACTGTACAGCCAACAACAACAACAGCAACAAAATACTTCATTTTTTTAATTTAGTGGCTAAAACTCTGGTTTTGTTGCTTTGGTATATTCCACACTATTGGAACCAACTCACAGCTAACCCTCCAGCAGGTTGTCAGCAACTATGAATCTCACAGAAGGAGACTGCCCATCCTTTCCTGTGGCTCAGCTGGTGGATTCTACCCACGGTCTTTGGGATTGACAGCATGAATAACTACTGACTCACTAAGGTGCTAGAGTTCCATAACCAATATTCCAGCCACTTTTTTTCTTTTTTAAGTTATATCATGGGCAGCTAAATCCTACACACACAAAAGCACACACAATAGTGCTCATTCAAGTGCATGTGTAAGCAGAGGGGAGAGTGCAACAGATTTTCAATATTTAGAAGCCTCACTTGCCGTAATCTAGCATCAATTACCTTAAACAAACATCAAAGTATTTAAAAAGGCATTCTTAAAAAAAAAAAAAAGACATTCTTTATCGCACTGCTGTATCTTTTGTTTCATTGACTTTTCCCCCCCTCAAAACCCATGATCTCCATAAAGGTCAGGACTATTCCCATTCACGTTTGCCCACTCACAGCTCAAGCTTTCATATTATGAGGACTAGAAATTCCTTTATTAGTCATTTATCTGTTCACACATTCAGTGGATCTCTGGTGGCCTAGTGGCAAGAAGCTGCATTGCAATCCCGAAGGCAAAGTGTTTGAAGCCACCAGCCACTCCACCGGAGCATGGGTAATCTCCTCCTGTGTGATTAACTGCCTCCGAAAACTCACTGGAGGGTCAGCTATGGGTCGGTTCCGACTCTGTGGTACACAACAAACAACAACATTAATTGAACACCTGATGTAGTTCTTATTTAAAAATTTATTCAGGGTTAAGTTTATAGATATCACAGCACTAGATATCTTCAAGGGAGCTCTTTTGGCATGGAGGTTAGGGGTTGCACTGCCAACCTAAAGGCAAGTAGTTTGAACCCACCAACTGCTTGGAGGAAGAAAATGGGCAATCTTATGATTTACAGCATCTAGAAACCCGCTGAAGGAGCAACTATGAGTTGGTTCTAACCTAATGACACAGATATCTTGTAAGGATCCTTGATAGTGTAGTGGTTATGCACTGGACTGCCAACTGAGAGGTCAGTGGAAAGTCCATCAGAAATTCTGCACAGGAAAGATTATATATTTACCATCTCAGAATAGCAATGAAATGTTTGTAACAGGAGGAGCATAATGATTTTTTTTAATTCACTGATGATTTATTTTTAGTGTAACATTAATGACATTATCTGATAATTTCCACATTCTGTTGGGCATCTCTTTTTTGGGAATGAGAATACATATCAAACTCTTCCAATAACTTGGCCAGGTAGCTGTCCTCCAGATTTCTTGGCACCATCTGGTGATCATGTATAGGGCTGCATCTGCTTATTGAAATATGTCAATTAGTATTCCATCAATACTTGGGGCTTTATTTTTTGCCAATTCCTTTGAACTTCTTCCTTTACTACCATTGATTCTTGATGATATGCTACTTCCTAAAATGGTTCTATATCAGCCAATTATTTTTTTATACTGTGCATCTGTGTATTCCTTCCATCTTCTTTTGATGCTTCCTAGATCATTCAATATGCTGTCAAAGAACTCTCTAGAGTGCTAAAAGGCAAAGATGTCAGACTAAAGACTAAAATCTGCCTGATCCAGGCTATGATCTTCTCATTTGCTTGCCATACCTCTGAGAGCTTGACAGTGAGTAAGGATGAAAGCAAGGAATCAATGCTTTTGACTGTGGTTCTGGAGAAGAGTATTAAGCACAGCAAGGACCACCAAGAGAACAAACTGTCTGTCCTGGAGAGGGTGAAAACAAGTTGCACCTTCTCCAAGACATAGCTCTTTGGTTTTTTGTGGTAGTCCATGGAATATTCTGTACACTTCTCTAACAATCTTCTCCAGTATCAATTCTTTTTCTTTTGCCACCCTTATTCATTGTTCAGCTCTCAGAAGCATAACAAGTGTTTGGAAAAAACTATGGTTTGAATCTGGCACACCTTGGTCTTCAAACTGATATCATTGCTTCTCATTATTTAGAGAGGTGCCTGACAACTTTCCCAATGCAATAAGTCTCCTGATCTCTTGATTGCTGGTACCATGAGTACTATGGATGCAAGTAAGTTGAAATTGTTAACAGTTTTAATCTCTTCTTTCACCATGATGTTCCCTATCAGTCCAGTGATAAGAATCCTAAAAAAAATAAATAAATAAAATAGATCTTTTCTCGATCTATCATGATGTTGCCTATTTATCTAGTGGTGAGAACTTTTGTTTTCTTAACTATAAGATATAATCCATATTGAAGGCTATAGTTGATATTTTGCACCAAGTACTTCAAGTCTTCTTCACTGTCAGCAAGCAAATTTGTTTCATCTGCACAATAAATAAATTTTATTTTCCTATGTGCTGCATTGAGCTCTGGTGGTCTAGTGGTAAGAAGCTGCACTACAATCCCAAAGGCATATAGTTCAAGGTCACCAGCTTCTCCACTGGAGAAGGATGAACAGTCTCCTCCTGTGCTATTAACAGCCTCTGAAAACCTTCAAGATGGTTGGGGTCAGCTGTGGGTGGGTTCTAATTTGATAATCACAACAACAACAACAACATGTCAAAGCTACTATTCTAAGCACAGTATTAACCTCCATAATGACTACAGCACTATACAAGTTTCATCCAAAAACCTAAAATCAAAGTCATAAGGAAGTTACACAACTTTTCCAAAGTTACCAGCAAAGCGTGTGGGTTCTTAACTATTCTATCTCATGGCCTCCCCAAAACACCAGAGAGTTTGAAAGTGCCGTCCTAAGTAATTATATCATGTTGTTGTCGTTAGGGGCTGTCAAGTTGGCTCGACCCAAAGCAATCCTGTGTATAACAGAACACAACCCTGCCTGTGCCAACACTGTCCTCACAATCTCCTCTATGCTCCCTTAGTCCCTTTGCTGTGGTAGCTTCGTGAATCCATGTCACTGAGGATCCTCTTCTCCTTCATTGATCCTCTGCTTTGCCAAGCATGACGTCCTCCCGAGATTTGCCACTTCTGAGGACATTTCTAAAGAATGGGAGACAAACCTTACCATCCTTGTTTCTAAGAAGCATTCTGGCTGTATTTCTTCCAAGACAGATTTGCTTGGTTTTTTTTGGCAGTCTGCAGGATATTCAATACCCTTTACCAACACCACAAAAGACATACATTCTTCTCTAGCTTCCTTATTCATTACCTAGTTTTCACATGCAATTGAAATAATTGCAAATGGCATCGCATCATTCAGATTTTTCACAGTCTCTAAAGGGAGATTCTGGTTCTTTAGCCCTTAATAGTCTTTGGCAACAGATTTTCTACATGAAGTATTCAATTTGATTTCTTGACTGCTGCTTTCATGAAAGTTCTTTGTGCATACAAGTAAAATGAAATAGTTGATAACTTTAATATATTTCTACATTTAATATTTATACATCTTAATATTATCTATTGATCATAATAAGATTATTGTCTTGGTATTGAGATAGAATATACACTGAAGGTTTGATCTTTTGCACTTATAGCAAACAAGGTTATTGTTGATTGCCTTTGGGTCGAGCACAACTCATAGTGACCCTATTTTGTTGCTATATGCCATTGAATCCTCATACTGAAGCTGTAAACAACAGCCCTGAACCATGCCCTGTCTTGAGCCAATCTCACTGTCTGACACATCTCACCCCATTGCCACAGGATTTTCCTCTTGTGCTGACCCTCCATCCTTCCACATATGATGTCTGTCTGCAAGAACTGGTGTCTCCTGGTATCATGCCCAAAGTATGTGAGACAGAGTTTTGAAATCCTTGTCTCTAAGGAGCAACCTGGTTTCGGCCTCTCCAGAACATGCCTGTTTGTTCTCTTGGCAGTCCATGGTACATTCAATGTTCTTCTACAGCACCACTCAAAGGTATCAATTCTTCTTCTGTCATTCTTAGTCATTATCTAGCTCCCAGATGCATAGTAAGTAATTGCAAAGACCATCACCTTGATCTGCTGAACCTTAGTCTCTGCCTGACATCATTGCTCTTTAGCACTATGGAGAGGTCCCTAAGTGCAACTCTTTCTTTTTTTTTTTAAATTTTTTAAAAATTTCCTGCCTGCTAGTGTCAAGAGTATTGATTGTAGACCTGAACAAGTTGAAATTGTTAGCAACTTCAATTTCTTCTCCATCTATCATCCATCTGTCAAGTGGCCTGGTGGTACAAATCTTTGTTTTCTTGATATTTAGCTTTAATCCCTATTGAAAACTGAAGTCCTCACTTTCTGCAGCAAATACTTTATGTTCTCCACAGATTCAGCAAGTAAGGTTGTGTCATCTGCATATCACAGGGTGTTAATGAGTTTTCCTCCAATCTTGATGTCACACTACTCCTCATAAAGCCCTGCCTCCTGAATGATCTGTTCTGCATACAAATTAATATGTTTTGGGGACAGGATGCATCCCTGGCACACTCCTTTCCTGATTTTGAACCATGCAGTTTTTTTGCTCTGTTCTGAGGTCCAAGTATAAGTTTCTTTAAGCATAATCAAGTGTTCTGATATTTACATTTTCCTCAAGGTGAGCCACAATTTATTGTGATCTACACAGTCATAGACCATGAAACATATATAGACATTTCATCTGGTACTCTCTGCCCTCTGTCAAGACCCATTGAACATTGGCAATAATATCCCTAATACCATGACCTCTTCTAAACCCAGCTTGTATTTCTGGTAGTTCTCTGTCAATGTATTGTTCAAGTCTTTTATAGATAATCTTCAGCAGGATTTTGCTAGTGTGTAATTTAGTGATATTGTTTGATCATTTACACATTCTGTTGGCTACACACACCAATTTTCTAAAACTGGATTTTTATTTTTCAGTGGAACAAGAAAAAAAACAGAAGGACACACACACACATGCATTCGTGTGTGAACTATGTGAAGCAGAGGTAATTTTCAGTTGCTTCTTTTAAACAGCAGAAGATTGGAAAGCTTCTGAGACCAAGAATTAGTATACTGAAAATAACAGAACATTTTCTATGTGACAGATTAAGATCCTCAAAATAATCTTGATACTTTGTGTTTGCACTAGGTGCTCTGGTGGCATCATCTGTCGGGAGTGCTGCACCTCTGCTGGTTTGAATCCACCAACATTCACAGTCTCCAAAAACCCATTGGAAGGTCAGGTATGAGCTGGTTCCAGCTGGATGGCAATAAGAGTTTGAGTATCATTTTATTAACATTCTTATTTTTATTTTACTGAGGTTAAACTTCTTCCTTAGGTTTGTTTCTGACCACTGTGCCCTAAGCCAAATTTTCCTACCCACTAGGCATTTGAGAAGCCTGGTCTACCCAAAACTTTGAAAATCAACCAAACTCATGTGCCAGACATGTTGAGAACCATTAGGAATTTCTTCACTTATTGTTATTTGTGAGTTTTGATGTGCTAAGAGTAAGAAGTTGCACTGCAATTCTGAAAGCATGCAGTTCGAATCTGCCTCCTGCTTCGTGGGAAAGGGACAGGTGATCTCCTCCCATGCGATTAACTGTCTCTGCAAACCTGCTGGAGGGTCAGCTGTGGGTCGGTTCTGACTTCACTGTACACAACAACAACGACAACAACATTGTATTAGTAATCTGAATGTTCTAATGAGGAAATTTATGTAAAAATCTTGCCAATTTCTTTACACTTAGGTCCTTCTCTCATATTCTAAATAATAGTAAAAGATGTTTGTTTGTCATTGTTGTTGCTGTTATGTGCCATTGAGTCTCCTGTGACCCATAGTGACCCTATGTACAGCAGATTTGAATTCTGCCCTGTCCTGAGCCAGTCTCACTGAACCCGACACACCTACCCTTATTGCCCCAGTTACTGTATCAATCCTTCTCATCCAGCGTCTTTCTCTCCTGTGCTGTCCCTCCACCCTTCCAAGCATGATGTCCTTCTCCAATTATGGGTCCTTCCTGGTCACATGCCCAAAGTATATTTCAAACTCCTAGCTCCCACTGAGCGATTTGATTTCACTTTCTCTAAGACAGAACTGTTCTCTTGGCATTCTAATGGTATGTTCAAGACTCTTCTTCAGCACTACAACTCAATTCTTCTTCTGACCTTAGTTACTGTCTGGCTCTCTGATGTATAGGAAGTAATTGCAAAGACCATGGCCTGGATCAGGTGCAACTCATTATTATGTTGTTTATTTAGTACTGCATTGTTTAGTATTATTGTTTAGTATCAATCCAACCTGGTTTTGCCTTTCAGGAAACCTTGAAAAGCACATATTAACATATCTCTTCAGTCAGTGAGATATTTGCCTCCCCAAGGATTTCTGTTACATTTAGCCACTGAGACTTTGCCATTCTTCCTTTTGTGAATTTGATTCTTCCACTACATTCTTTTCTGCCACTCTTAGTCCCACCTTTACGACAATCCCTGTGTGAATTTTTTCTCCCTACTATCGGTTCCTGGAAAGTCTAAGCCTAGAAGCAATTCCATATGGACAGATATGGCATCAATCAGTTGACTGTATGTGTTTTCCAGCCATCCTTTCCACTTCATCAGGAATACTTTCCAACCACAGGATTCTAGACCCTTAGATGTACAGTCTCAGGGAATAGCTACCCAAATTGAGAAGAGACAAGTAGAAGTAGAGAGAACAGATAAAGAGTAGAATATGGTAGCATTCTTGGAGCTGTAAACAAATGTGGACTTCCAAGAGTCAATTAATTTGGCTCACAAAGGGAGACATTGCAGGATTACTGTTTGGAGGCTTGGGGTCCAAGGTTGAGCAAGGCAGGCTGGACTCCCAGTGCTGACATTTGTCAAATACAACCTGAGTGAATGGTTTGATTTCATTATGTGTCTGTCACTTCCTCATGGGAGAGAATTCAAATAAAGGCCCTTGGTAACACTAATTATTATTACACCGATGCCTAAACATTTAGAGCTGGTTGGCTTTAATAATCATCACTTTTATAAATGAGAAAAATGAAAAAACTGAAACCATTTGAGGATTCATAGCACATTTCCAATTCAGGGAGTCAGACCACAGCCTTTCTGGAAACTGCTTAGGTACAATATTGCTTTTACCTTTTTGTTTTACACTTGAAGGTTGAGTGTGTTTTTAGCTTTTATTCTTCTTGAGGGGATGGATTTACACTGAGTCATTCTCTCACCTCTGCTCTGCTCTGAGACTGAGGATAGAAAACAAGACCGGATTAGGGGGTGGTCACATATCACAGTGAAACAACCAGCCTCCAACTGAGCCTCACAAACAAGGCTGTGGGCAATGAGGTAATCAACCTCACTCAGATCTGGAATGACAAAAACCCAAAACAAAACAAAAAACACAGGGCTGTACTGACCACAGAATTCATCTCTCTGCCTCCAAAGGAGAATGAGTAACAGTGTGTTGTGATGGAAACAGGACTTAATGTTGTTGTTGTTGTTGTTGTTATGTGCCATCGAGTCGTTTGCGACTCATAGGGACCCTATGTACAACAGCCCTAAACTGTGCTCTATCCTGTGCCAATCTCATTGCCCCTAACAAACCCATCCCGAGTACCCCAGTCACTGAATCAATCCACCTCATAGAGGGTCTTCCCCTCCTGCGCTGTCCCTCCACTCTACCCAGCATGATGTCCCTCTCCAAAGACCTGTCTCTCCTTACAACATGTCCAAAGTATGTCAGACGGAGTCCCAGAATCCTTGCCTCCAAGGAGCAGCCTGGTTTAATCCTCTCTACGATGAATCTGTTTGTTTTCTTGGCAGTCCATAGTACATTCAATACTCTTCTCCAGCACCACAGCTCAAAGGCGTCAATTCTCCTTCTATCCTCCCTAGTCATTGTCTAACTCTCTTAGGCATAACAAGTGATAACAGGACTTAATACAGATTAAAATAACCTGTACACAAGTATGGTAAGTAAACTCAAATCTTATTTTAATTACTTCAATCTGAACAGCAATAACAACAAAAGCACCTTTTAAAATAACATCAATTCTGATTTGATTGGAATAAAAAGATCACATTATATAATGCATATGGAACTGGCCTGGCCTCACCAGCAAATTCTGTGCTAATTTGTTGTTGTTAGGTTCTGTAAAGTCAAGTATGACCCCTAGCAACCCTATGAACCACAGTATCCTGTCTTATCCTGCGCCATCCTCACCATCTCTGATACACTTGAGCCCATGTCTGCAGTCACCACGTCAATCCATCTTGACAAAGGTCTTCCTCTCTTTCCCTGACTCTCCACCTTTCCAAGCAAGATGTCCTTTTCCAAGGAATAGCCTCTCCTAAGAAACATAGGTAAATAATGAAAGTGAATTCAGGGACTCGCTACAAGACATAGTTGATTTCATGGCACCTAACAACCATAGACGCGAATGCACTTCATCCAGTCTCACAGATGCACACAGAACACTACAAAGAACTATCCATCATAGAACTGAGCTGGAGGACACACCACAGATGTGTTTTGTCCTGCAGAGTTTAACAACATCGGAAAAGGACCATCTCATTGTTTAAATTTGGCAGGAAAAAGGCCCACACAGCAAATTAAGTCTTACCAACCAAATCCTGTGTGACCCATCTCTCTGCACAAACTACTTCTTAGACTTTAAAGTATTCAGTAATGTAAGGAGCTCAGGCAACCTAGTGGTGAGGATTTTCACTGCCAACCCAAAAGCAGATGGTTTGAATCCACCAGCTACTCTTGAGAAGAAAGATGGGCAATCACCTCACTCATTATTTACTGCCTCTGAAAACCCCCTGGAGAATCAGCTCTGAGTCAGTTTAGGTTCATAACAATGACAATGTTATCTAAAGAAAGTCAAATGATACTGAGGGTCTTAGAGGTTTGGATTTTGAGTTTTGTTTTGTTTTCTTCAATTTAGCTTAGTCACATTCCTTTTCTCCCCCTTTTTCCCCCATTTTCAGCTTTGTCACAAACTGCAACTCCAACAGGAGCTCTTGGGAACTTGTTTTCTCTTTCAACTGTTTAATATTTGCTGTTTTAATTAAAGCCATAGACATTCTATCTCTCACCATTGTTCACACCACATACAGAAAACACTGGTGATAATGTTTCAATTATTTCCAACCACAACACCACTTCTGAGTAACTGTAGAAGAGGGAAGCTTCAGATACCACACAGGAAAACCCAAGGCTCTGTTAGACGTAATCATGAGGCAGAGGCCGAGTGAGACACTGGGACAGTCAAAGCAGAACCTGGACTTCCTAAATCCTAGTTCAGTCTTCACTGTACCAGGGGAAAGGATTTTTAAGTATCTCACTTTTTATCAATCTGATAATTCAAAGATCCAGGATGAAATGGATTGACTCAGTGACTGGGGTAATGGGGTCAGAGTCAATGATGTTGGCTCAAGATAGAGCAGGGTTCAGAGCTGTTATTCATAGGGTTGCTCTGAGTTGCAAGTGATTCGACAGCACCTAACAACACAACAATCTGCTAATTTATGAATAAGATCACCTTTGGGGTGGATGTCACTTATAAAATCCCCATGCAGTTTTGGATAAATAAGCTCTGTCTCTGTGGGTCTCTGTGTGTGTGTGTGTATGTAACTGTTCTTTCTCATAAGGATACTAAGAGATTAAAGGACATATTTTTAGTCAATTTGTACTGGAATACAGAGGACCTGGGATTAGGTCCTGAATATGCTCTTAATTTACTGTGAGGCTCTCTGTGTGTGGGAATATTGGTTTTATTTTTTTCCTACTCTATAAAATAAAAAAAACAAACACATTTTTATGAGTTTTGCAGAAAGTTACCATTTTAGCAGAAACTTTAAAGGAAAGAAGAGAATGAGGACAGAGGGAGCAAAGAAGAGAGAAGAAACTGAGGAAAGGAGAGAGGATTGTGAAGAGGGGAGGCAGGGCAGTTAGCCAGAAGATATATTTGAGTAAGATACTGAACAATTTTAAAATGTGATACTCTTGTGGACATACTTATGGCATGTTCCAAGAGGGACCTGTCCTTGGCGAGGGACATCATGCTTGGGAGGGTGGAGAGACAGCCCAAGAGAGGAAAACCCTCAATGAGATGGATTGATTCAATGACCGGGGTAATGGGGGTAGGAGTGTCAAAGACGATGAAGTTTGCTCAGGATAGAGCAGGTGAAGGGTCGCTATGAGTCGCAAGCTTCTCAAGGGCACATAACAAGAACAACACGCTTTTTAAGAGATTACAGGAGTATATTTCTGACAAATGTGAAATGAATGAATGAGTGTGTCAGTGAGTGAATAAATGAGTGAAAGGTTCAAGAAGCATGGCAATAGGAAAGAAAAGGCAGGCAGAGAGCGAGGAGAGAGGCTTTTCACCTCCCACCCCCACAAGTCCCCACAGGGAGAGCAGGAGATTCCGCCCAGAGCGCACTGGTTTCTCCCTCCCCCGAGCCACCCCAAAACCACCAGGGGGCGCGCGCGGTGGCCGGGCCAGCTGTGGGCGGAGCTGCTTTAAATCGCGGTGCCCGCAGTCGGCCGCCGCAGTCCCGCAGTCTGAGAGCAGGAGCATCCTCACTGCGCCCGAGCCCGACCCAGACCCGGCTCCTCGCCAGCGGCGGTGCGGACCGCAGGGCTCTCGGTTGCGCCTGCTCCAGAGCGCGGCTCCGCCACTCCCCCTCTCGCCGCCCGGGCGCGCACCTGCAGACCCTCAGCCTCGTCCTCCGCCTCGTCCTCCGCCTCCTCCGAGCCAGCGCGCGCGCCAAGCGAGCCATGGCCAACGCGGGGTTGCAGCTGCTGGGCTTCATCCTGGCCTTCCTGGGCTGGATCGGCGCCATCGTCAGCATCGCCATGCCCCAGTGGAAGATCTACTCCTATGCCGGCGACAACATCGTGACCGCTCAAGCCATGTACGAGGGGCTGTGGATGTCCTGCGTGTCGCAGAGCACCGGGCAGATCCAATGCAAAGTCTTCGACTCCTTGTTGAACCTGCCAGGTAAGTGCCTCCCCCGGCCTTAGAGTCCCAAACGAAATAGTAGTGGCCATCAAATGATTCTCTTGAGTGCTTATTTGATTAACAGTCATTATTTGAACAGGTGACTGCCTTCCTTGTGCAAAAATGGAAAGGATCTTAGCTCGGACTCCCTGAGTCCGGGAGCCAAAACTCTACTTCTGTCTCTAACTCACCTGGCCACACTGTTCTCTCTGTTGTGTCTCTTAACTCAGTGCTCTCCGCTGTCTCTGTTTAGGGTCAGAAAGAGTGAGGTGAGCGCCAAACTCCATTTTAAACTCCCAACCGGAACAATCCAATGTTGTGTGTAAAGTGATAAGGTGCTAAGGGCTCAAATTTAACAAGGATGTTCCCGTAGCGTGTTGTTTTAGAAAGAAATGATTGGTAGCAGTTGGAAAAGTATGACAAGAAAGAAAGATTCTGAATACTCGCCCAATGATAATGGGAAAGGATGAGTGAAGGTGCTGAGGAAATTTATGTCCAAATAGACACAGGTGATGAGTGCAGAGGTCAGCTGGAGGAGGAAGGGAGTGAAGGCAAAGGAAAGCGGCTTCAAGTTTGGATCCCTTATGAAGGGACTTCTCTGTGGCTTGTTCTGCTCTCACTTTTGTGGAGTTTATGTAGAGCAACGTGTTTCTAAAGTTGGTATGTTAAAAAATCAGAGGAATTCCCTCTCTCTCGCTCCCTCTCTCCCTCCCTGTCTCCTCCCCTCCCTCTTTCTCTCCTCCTTTTTTTAAGTGCCATGACAAGAAGTCATTAAATTCCCACTTAATTAGGTAATGGTGACTTGTAGTTGGGAGTATCTTGGGAAATTACTTCAGTTCTTTAGCAGTGCCTATCTCTTTTAACTCTGCTCTTCAACTAACTTGAAAAGTTTCCTTAGCCGTTCCTTTATAAACAAGCAATGCGCTCTCCTGCCCCTGGCATCCTCACAGCCTTCTGTGTGTGCCAGGATGACGTGAACGATTCAACTGTCCTACAAGGTGAAACTGCATTGCAGTCCTCAAGTTTACTTCAGTGGTTTTTGTCCACCGCCTACTGAGAAGCACCTTTTAATAACACATGTGTGGTTTTGTAAAACACCACGTTGTTTGGAGTTGTAAAATACATGTTCTGATTCTGTCTGAACACCTGTGGAATGCAGGTGCTGTGGATGTGAGGTCTTGAGTGTGGTCATCCCAGCTTCTCCAAGTTCCCATGTTAGGACTTTGTCAACCAAAATCATACGTATAATTTTAGAAAGTATGCACTGCTTACTTGTTTCCTATGCTCTATTTGCTTTGCTACCATGAACAATCATGGGATTTCACAATGGTTAGTACCGAAGGTGACAGACACATTTGGGTCACTGTGTTTAAAGGATTGATCCATATAGAGGTCCAAAGGAATCACACAGCAATCTATTCGTCGATTCTATTCCTTTGATCAAAATGGTTTGCTTTCAACATGCTGAGATAGGTTTTCCTTTAACTTCTTTAATGACTCTGTGGATTAAAATTTATGCTGTATGTGCATGATAACGTGTTAAAATGCTTTCTTTTCATTTTTTTCAGAATAATCATTTTTTGTGTGTTTTACACATTCTTTCATTCACATCACGTTTCATACAGACATTCCCATACACTGTATTTTATAAAATTAATCCCCTTTGAACTGTGCCCACCATCCCCTGTCTTTTCAGGACCCTACTAGATCCATCCCAATTCCTTTACCTCCTCCCTCTGTCCACCAAACTCCCATCATTTCCCCAATCTCCATCCTTAGCCCCCTGTGCCTTCCTTTCTCCTCTTAGACTTTTATCCACATTCTACTGATTATCCTAGTCTTACAATAATGGTCTTATGCAGTACTTGTCCTTATGAGATTGAGTCCATTCACTTAGTATGATGCTCTCTAGTCTTTCCCATATTATATAGTGTTTTTCAAAATTGTCAACCCTGATTGCCACATAGTATTCCACTGTGTGAATGTACCACAATTTCTCAATCCATTCGTTTGTTGAGGGACGTTTGAGCTGTTTCCATGTTCTTGCTATTATGAATGACGCTGCTATGAACTTAGGTATACAAATATCCACTAGTGTCTCAGTTCTATTTTTCTTGGCGTCTGTTCCTAGCAGTAGAATGTCTCGGTCATATGGAATTTCTATGTTTCAGCTTTTTAAGGAAACGCCAAACTTCCTTCCAGAGTGGTTGTACCATTTTACAATCCCACCAAGAGTATATTGAAAGAGTTCCATCATATATTTTTTTAAGCTATTGAGGAAGAACATTCCTCTTCCTCCCACCACCCATACCTAACCCGTGTATACTTTGGAGATTTCTTCTTGATAAGTTTTGAGGAGTTTTGAAAGTTCCCCTATGGTTCACCAGATCAAGTTCCTCTTTTTATTTTGGTTAAGTTAAAGTTTACCCAAGGTGGGGCTGAGGCTTTGCTCCCAGAAGAGGGAGCTTTGATTCACAGTGTCTCTCCCCCAACCTGTCAGTGACTCACTGGATGCCCTTGGATGGAGTCCAGAGACCTGTCTCCCTTTCCTCAGCTGGGTAATGCCACTGCACACCCAGTAATAAAGAGACCTGGTTTGGTGATTCATTTGCTGGTTTTGGTATAATTCTGTGATACTTAGAGGTGACAAGGATTACCCTTAAATAAAAGGAGTGTTTTCTCATAAGATATTGCCTCTCAAGTAGTACTTTTAAGTGAAAAGTTTGACTACAAGCTTCCTGTACTTGAGCCTTGCCTCCTTTGTCATTGGAGACTACTTGTTATATTACCTTCCAGATACAGAGTCTTGAAGAGCCTTTACAAGTGGACAGAGTACAAATACCTTGCTCATCTAATAGAGTATAAATACTTTGCCTGCTGTAAAAAGCACATAGCCCTCACTAAATCTTTGAAGGTAGACAGTAAAGTGAAGTAGTATGGGAAATAAGACCCAGTGGGATTGTTTAGGTGGTTCTTACTAAAGAATTTATTAAAAAGTAACTGAGAAACTTCTTGGGAACAATAATCTTAAACTGAGTACCATGGTTTTACTATGGCTGCACTTTTGTTCCATCTAATTGTGCGGTATTTACTGAGCATCAATGGTTGGATTCGAATACCTAATTGAAAATGCCAGGTAAAGTTGCAATAACAGACTTTTCTTGATTAACACCTGATTGTTTCCTCATTTTGATTCAATTCTCAAACCTCTGAGAAGATAGTGCCTATTTTGTAGGCTTTAGTTAATTGCTTCTTGTTCTTTGACATTTATAGTTACAGCTGCCTCGAGATCGGACTGGCTTTGTAGCCTGTCTGGTGGGAGTTGTTCAAGCAGAGAATGAGTAACTATTTTGTAGGAATGTTTTGGGAAGATCCAAGCGCTAGACAAATGGGAGGTTAGACGAGACTCTTTCTAGGTCTCAGCTAACCCTGCGCTTCTGTAATTTGTTTATATGCTCCCCCAGCCTGTTTAACTTGCTTTGCATGAATCCACATGTGTGTAGGTGTGCATAATGAGTATTGGTTGAAGTGAGGGTTCCCAGGACTCTCACCATGATGTCAGGCTCAATCAGGGAGACAAAATCACTGACTTGGAGAGCCTTTGGGTTGTAAGCATTCAGAGAGGAGGACACCCACTTAAGCCATTCCAGACAACATTACTTCTGCTGAACTCAGAGTAGTCAAGAGACCATTGCTGAATTCTGACATTTCGGAGAATGGAAGTGAAACAAAACTATTGGTGTGAGATCTGAAGGTCTATCTGAGTTCTTCACCTAGGTTTTCACTATGCAGCTGTGTTCATTAAGATAAGTCATGGGAACTTCCTGGGCTGTAGTTACCCTGCTGATGAAATAGGGCAAAGTGGGAGAGAGGAATGGACAGGTGAGTTCAAGGTCCATCCATCTATTCAACAAACATGAGCCAGCAGGTCCTTTCCTTGCTCCTAAGGAGGCAGCAAAGCTGATTTCTCAAGTCAACTCCAGAACTGAAAATCTTTCACCAATTTGGTGATTGAAGGAAAAGGGATGGATGTCAGAACTTGAGTTCTTTAACCAACGTGATGAACAAATGAGATGGGGGTAATTAATGCAGAGACTTTTTCCCTCCCTACGGGAGAAAAAGAATATTAATGAAACTTTCAGAACAGCTTAGAAAACAGCTTCTCATCTCAGACCACTGCAATTATTAGCTATGCTAGGGTTCTGAAGTCAATAAAATGGAAGGACTAACAGTGAGGACTGTTGAGAATTTTAAAACTTTGGTCAAAGTGAAAGAGTTTAAAAGGGAAAAAAAACCCCAGTGAGTATAATACTATGATGATGTGTCGTAGGCAAATTTGTGATGGAGAAGACTTCACTTAGTTAATAGACTTATATTTATTAAGTAACTGCTGATATAAAGAGGTACCATGTGAAGGTACAGGTATAATTGAAGCCTATTTTGTTTCTAGTATATAGCGTATAGAGTTCTAATTTGGTCAGTAGATGGCATTGACAGTGACAAATATTTGCTTGTTATCAAGACTTTAAAGCTTTAGAGGGGACAAAAATGCTTCACATACTTGTCTTTCTGCATTGATGATTAACCTAACTGGTAGATCAGTAACTTCTAACGTATTTTTTTGTTGTATAAGTAAATATCTTAGTAACTGTTTTTTTTAAATTATATTTTTTAGCTTGAACTCCTTAGGGGGTCTTTCATCACGAGATTATCAGCCAGCTAAGTGTAGATAAAAGATCTTCTCTACTTCCTGCAAATGATGAAGAGAAATAGCACTGTATGACTTGTACTGTTTGCTAACCAAATTCTCTGTGGACAACTTTAGTTGCTTGTCTCTGTAGATATATTTGCAAATTAACAGGTTCTCACTCATTGCCATTGGTTTGGATCCAACTCAGACCTGACCCTCTAATGGATTTTCAGAGACTGTAAATTACACGGGAGAAGATTGCCTATCTTTCCCCTCTGGAGTAGGCTGGTAGATTTGAACCACTGCCCCGAGGTTGGCATTGGTTCTTACCACTAGGCCATCAGAACTCCCCATGAAAGTCCTTATTTCTTGTGTATGTGTGCCATTGAGCCAGAACCAAGTGAGGCAGTAAATTCCATAGGAGGAGACTGTCCATGTACATGACTTTGAAATTGCAGTGCAACTTCTTACCATTAGGCCACCAGTGTTGTAGATAAAAGCCCATAGGAACCTTAAACAAGAGCCCTGGTACATAGCAGGTTGAATAATGGGCTACATACAGAGAAATTGTCAGTTTGAACCCATAAGCTGCTCTAAGGGAGAAAGATGTAGATGTCTTCTCTCATTAAAATTTACAGAAATCTGATGCGGACTGTTTAGGTATTTGTATAGACTCCACAATAGTGGACTTTAGGAATCTTAATGAGAGGAATGGCTTTGCTTCTAAATGAGTTCCAATCAAACCCAATCAGCTCAACATCAACAATACAAAAGAACTCTGGCTCCAAATACTATTTTATATCTTTCAAACAATTCTTTCAACTTCTCTACTCTGCTGCCCATAATTCTATTAGAAGGAACCATCATCTTGGAAATTCATTGACCATATACTTTAAAAAGTAGATCAAGTTAAACAAAAAGTGCTGTTTTATGCCTACCAGCATAAATCTATGACTTTTAATGGTCTAAGCTACATGTGGCTTTCTATATAACAAGATTTCAGCATTCACATATTCTTTAGCTTAGAGTTTAGTAGAGTTTAGCTTAGTAGTAGTTTAATGGTGCAGATAAACAGAAAAGTGCAAGCTTCTTTACTTGCTGTATTAGGATAGTTTTAAAAGGATAGAATTAAATCAAATACATTGAACATAAGCACAGAATCCATGTAACTTGCCAGAGGTTGTGCTCAGTGCTTTGGATAAAAATACGAATGTCTCGCTGTCCTATGCTATTGCAAAGTTCACAATCATGTACTTTAAATGTGTGATTTTAAGGGCTTCTAGAAGACTTTAATTTGAGGTGTTCATTTGGTTCCAGTCTAAAACTGCAATTTAGATTCTATCAGCACATAAAGCCCTTTTTACTCGTAACGTAACACGTGGTTATTTTTACTTCATTATATATGTACCTGGCTAAGGAGTTTTCAAGCAATTATAATTTTCAACCTAATCTCTCCTCTCTTATATTTTCTTCATATATAAGTATCCTTCAGTGTTGCTTCAAAGGTCTCCAATAAAATGAAATGTGATGTTGTGTTTGTCAAGCAAGTGTTCTGACACACAAGGACATTTTATAAGTGAATGGTGCCAAGAGATAAATGAAATACAGCACTTCTCACCATTTCATTCTCATTTAGCAAATATTTAGGAATGAAACATGATGCCAACCTCTTGCTCTGTATGGTTTATATCTGCTGGAGATTCATCTTTCTTCATTTTCTTTTTACATCATACAAACAATACACTGTTTTGTAAAACAATAAACAATAGTAGGGTAATTAGCCCATGTAACAAAATATCTACTCCCTCTCCCCTTAGAAAAGCTTTGTTTGCTGAAGTGGTAAGAGTCAAATGCGCTTAGCATGAGTCATGTGTATTTTCTGTAAGATTTTAAGGGAAAGGGGAGTTAGAGATTAAAAATGTCAGGTCAGATGATTCCCCAGGAGGTGCAGCGAGGCCCTGGAGTAGTTTATACGTGTCTGGGCGGTCAGTGGTTTTGGGCAAGCCTGACTCAGGAGACCAATGCCCAGGAGACTCCTTATGAAGAGCACTCTCTGATCTAAGTGCTCAGGCTGGCCAGGCTACTGGCTTCCGTTTCCATGGAAGTAAAGATCATGATTATTAAAGGAACCAAAGTCCACTCTGACGCCCTACGACTCTACGAAGGTGGAAATCAAGGGGAGAAATGAAAACATAACAACAAAAGTGAATAATAAAGAGTTGGAAAACTAGATATTTAGGAGGAAAAAGCCAAGTGAAGGTGGCTGAGAGATGGAAGGTGTGATCTGTATTTAAAAGGCTACGATAGGAAGAATGTGTGCTCTGTGTGTTGTTATTATCAGGTCCCATGAGTTAATTCCTACTCATTGTAATCTAACGTGACAGAGTAGAAACTACCTATGTAGTTTTCTTGGTTGTAATCTTTACAGAATTATATCACTAGATCTTCACCAAAGTATCTCACCAGTTCTGTCTTCTTTGAAGTTACTTGAGTGGGTTCAAACCACTAATCTTTCAATTAGCTGCCAACTACTTCACTGCACCACCAAGACTCCCTTTTTTGTATCTTTTAGTAACTTCTAATTGCTCTTAGAAAAAATATTCAAACCTTTTACTTTAGTTTGCTAAGGCCCATGTATGTCTTCTATCCACCTCACTAAACCTAAGTCCTTCTACTTTCCATTTTCTATCACGCTTCTTAATGATGACCAACCATCTCAATCCAGAATGCAGGATTTTCATATTAAAAAGGAGAAATGATCTCAGACAGTCTGGTAAAGGTGGTTACTCTTTCTTCTAGCCACTGATAATTTTTGCTCCTCTCCTCCTTCTTTTGAGAAAGACCAGTTTTCATTATTGTCATACTCTTGTCAAAAATTAAGGGCGCTCCGGTGACCTAATGTGTAGGGAATTATCCACAGAAGTGGTGCCTCGCTGACAGTCCGATTCCATGGGAGGAAGATGGGTGACCTCTTTGCATGCAATTTGTAGCTTTGAAAACCCCCTGCAGGATCAGCTATGAGTCAGTTCTGACTGCTGGGCAGCAAATTACCTTGACTTGTGGCTAGTCAATAAATCAGTTGATCCTAGATATATGAGTTTATGAACTCTTCATTTTATTCCCTATTCTATCCTTCTACCCTTTTCCCAGTACTGTGTTCTCTTAGTTACTGTGGATTTATAGTATGATTTGAAATCAAGAAGCATGACTTCTCTAATCTTGTCCTTTTTTCAGTATTGTTTTAACTGTTCTGGTTTCCCTGCATTGAATCCAGTGAATGGGATCCTTGAACCAAATTTGAAACCCATGTTACATATAAGAGTTTAGGAATATTTTCCCCCTTCCATTTTCCTTCTAAATAATAATAGTCTTTACAAAAGCTTCTGGAAAATAAAAAAGCAACATGGTCTTAATGATGAAATCTTAAGTACTTTCTCTTCTTGCCGTAACATGGTTTGTCATTCCAGGAAGTTTTGTAATAGTGTTATAAGCTATAATACTATAGCTTATAACAATACTTATAATTCCTGGTAAACCCATTATTTAGTGTAGTATGTCTTTGGATTCAACAGTATCTGAACCACCCTGATTCTGAGCTAAATGTGTGGTTGGTGAATGTATGTGCCCTAGCACAGTTATGAGGTATTTTGCTGACTAATTGGTTTCATAGCTAACAGATATGTTAACGCCAAGTTTCTATTGTTTCATAAATAAATCAAGCAAAAATTAATTTTGCCTTCCAAAACATCGTTAAAGCTCTATAAAAATATCTTTGATACTTTTATAAAAGTAGTTAGTAGAGTTTTGTTATGGTCTCGTTATAGCAGGTATGAAAATTTCAACAAACTAAAATTCAATAATGTTTAAAAACTCATTGGTTTTGCAACAGTGAATGAATGGAAATCCAAAGTCTCTAAATTTTCATTGAAATTAATAATAAATTAAAAAAAACTCATTTGTTTTAATTGATTGATAATCTAAGTGTCAACCCTGAAGATGTCAAAACTGAACAATGGTTTAAATTAGAAAGACCCGTACCAGAGTCTCCATGCAGAAGACCCAGGTTCAAGCTATGGCCACCACATAGTTTTTGTCTAACAGAAATAAAGTGAATTAAGTAAAAGGGAAAAAAATGGTAGTATAATCTTGCCATCTCCTCATCAACTTTTGAAGACCATCAAGGAGACAATTAGTCTTCACTCCCTGGTTGAAGATATCATCTTTCACATTTTGCATGATAGAAACCTGGTCTCAGGAAATACTTAGTGACCTACCAATATGCAGATATGTTTGTCACATGATAAGGCTATCGAGATAATGATTTTTATGTAAAAAGAAAGAAAAACACAGAAAAACAAAATATCCTCTTCTATCCAATATTGTTGTTGATTATCATGGAGTCAAGCATGACTCATAGAGACCCGATGAACAAAAGTTTGCCGGAAGCCTTTCATAACTATCGTAATTTATCAAAGTTAATACAATTTCCAGAGGCATGTTGTTTAGGAAGTGGATGCCGCCCACTCCTTCCAAATTCAATATTAAACCATGGTAAAGTTTAGCTTCATACTATTTTTTTTAATTAGGTTCTATATCATTGATGTAATGATGACATCACATTTTCAATCTTCAAGAAACATGCTGGCATATTCTCTCAGATTTAACCCTTTCTATTTAATCATGCCAAACATACGAAGATACAATGAAAGGAAATATCTCCATTGGATTCTTGTACCTGTTATTTTATCATCTGGTAGTTAATTGTTAAAACCCAGTAATATCTCTCAGTTAGAACCTACCACACAGTGTGTTGGAGTCATATCTGAAAGATTCTTTTTTTGTCTCAGAAAATTGTTCTCATATTTCCTTCTATTCACTGGAGAGACAAATGTTGCTTATCTAGTTATGATAATCTTTAAAGTATCAATTTCTTACCTTCTTAATTCACCCAGTTTTTAAAAAACAAAACACTTGAAGAATGTCATATAGAGCTGCTGACTAACCACAAAATGTTGTAAGAATTTTAATTATAAATGATTTCACATAAAGGATAATACATATGATTGTTATTTCTGAATTAGAATACCTTATTAGTAAGGATTAAAGAGGTATTAGTTCAGCTAAACCTATTCAACTGGAACATTAATTACTTTTCTGGTTGATTTTGAATTTATGTTGAAATCAAAATGTCAGAGCTGCAGGGCCTCTTATTCATCATCCAGCTTCTATTTTTCTGGAAAAGAAACTATGTTTTGATGAACTGAAGTCACTTGATTGGTCTTGATCTCCTACTTACAAGCAGAAATGTGATTAGAACTGGAGTCTCCTGGGTCCATTTAAAATTTAAATGTGTCTGGTTGGTTACTTCTAACCACTCTTGTTTAATCTTGGCATGATGATTTTGAAATGTTGTAATATGTTTTTGTTTTGTTTTATTTTTCTGGTCAGCTGTTCTGCAAGCAACAAGGGCCTTAATGGTGATTGGCATCCTGTTGGGACTGGTAGCAATCTTTGTGGCCGTCATGGGCATGAAGTGCATGAAGTGCATGGAAGATGATGAAACACAGAAGCTGAGGATGGCTGTCATCGGGGGGGCATTGTTTTTATTTGCAGGTAAGATATCACCTGTTCATCTTTCATTTTATTATTTGGTGCTGGAATGATAAAGCTCAGTTTCCTTAGACAGTTTTGAATTTTGACACTTGAATTTGCTTATTTAAGACTCTCTACCATCCGAAGACACAAATCTTAATTCAAGCTGATTTTCAGAGAGATGCTAATGAAACTTTGAGATTTGTGTTCACTATAGGTAGGTCAATTCACTGAGCTTTCAGATGTCACACTGTTTGTTATAACCAGTCTCACTAAGTAGAGTTGACTGTAACTAGCAAACACTAATACATGAGTCTATGTAATTTAGAATTTAGGATCAATTTTGGAAGTACATGTGATGAAAAGAACATGTGGTATACTAAAAATAAATACAAAGAGCATATGAATCACACAGTTCCTTGAGGAAAGTATAAATTAATATACTTTTTTAGTTTATTGGAGAAAAATTGGGACAAAATTCTACGTTAAGAGAACTGATAGGTCAAAAAAATATCAGTGGTGTATGGGACTTATAGGGAGTTAAATCCAGTGATTTAGAAAAGAAAGTACAGAATGGCCCTGACAAAAGAATGAGGGGTTATTCATCATACAAAATATGAATTTGTTGCTTTATTAAAATGTTTAATAATGAGACTGCATGGTTAATTAAGGCTTATTCTAAATAGAATACCCTATAAAATAGTCTATTTTTTAGTGACAGTAGTGATATAAATTCTACTACTAGAAAAAAACTAGTGTTAAACTTTCCTTATTATTTCTTTGACAAAACATCATACAAGAGATGATAGCAAAATACTTGGACTTATCATGAGGAAAGAGTCTCTGTGGCTTTACTAAAGACGTGGCTAAAGTGTAACCATCTCTTAATTTAGCCAAACATAAACTAATGCCTTCAAGTGTGGTGCTGGAGAAGAGTCTTGAACGCATATCATGGGCTGCCAAGAAAACAAATAGGTCTGTTCTGAAAAGGGTGAAACCAAGTCTCTCCTTGTAGGCTAGGGATGTGGCCAGGAGAGATCAGTCCTTACAGAAGGACATCATGCTCAGAAGGGTGGACAGACAGTGCAGGAGAGGGAGACCCTGGATGAGATGGATTGATACAGTAATTAGGGCGATGGGGGTTGGTGTGTCAGAATTAGTGAGACTGTCTCAGGACAGGGAAGGGTCCAGAGCTGTTGCACATAGGGTCACTATACATCACAGGTGACTCGATGGCACATAACAACAATAACATACTATAACAGGTTTGGAAGCAAGAGTGGCATCCACTTCCTAAACAACATGCCTCCGGAAACTCTATGAGCTTTGATAAATGTCAATAGTTGTAAAGGGGCTTCGGGCCTTTTGTTCATGGGATCACTATGAGTTGTGCTTGACTCTAAGACAATCAACAACAGCAAATTAATGCCTGCCAGAAAAGACGCAGATGGTGCTTTATTTCCAAAAGGTTTCTTTGCTATCAAAGCTATGAAAAATTTTACTATAAAGTCTCATCCTTTGATTGTCTTCTTTTGTCTCTCATTATTGGTTGTTTCCCACTTGTTTCCATTTCCGGACTTCCTAAAGAACAAGGTCTGCAGGTCCAAGACCATTCTTGTGGTCCATATAATCATATATACAAAGCTTTGTCTCCCCTCCCCCTGTAAAATATTACAGGCAATTAGTTTAAACTACTCTTCAACTTTTAAACAGTTAAGGAGTAAAACATGAAGCAAAACCAATAATCTGCCTATATTGATGCATTTATAGTAGTCATTAGAGAAAGTTTATTTTATATCCTTGAAAAAAATACCTAATTATTTTGTATTTTAAGAAATAATAGAATGGTTTACTTGGACTAAGTTTTTCTCTGGTGTTATTAAAATACAAAACAAGTTGAGTTAGGCATTGTGCTGAGTACATTTCTCTTGCGATGTCTCCACCAACTCTTAAGATGGTATTTGCAGTATGTGTTGGTGGAACAATGTAAATTTGCAGGTCTGATCCATTTTGAGATAGGTCTGTTTTGACTCCACAGAAATGTAAATTTTTTTTTAGCTTCAAGAAGAGTATGAAAGGATTTTATCCTCTCTTTTTCCAGTAATAGTATATCATTATGGATAAGGGTATTAACTTTATAAAAAGTGTGCACTATGGACACTAATTAATGACAAAATATTCGAAGGGAATTTTGAATGTTATTCATCTGCTGAAGATGGAGAAGAAAAAAAAAAACCCATCCAAACAGCCTAACAAAACATTGTGCCATTTATGCCAAAGTGGCCTTGAATACTTAAGTGGTGACCAACATGACATAAGGGAGTTAGACTCTACCTACCTCGGTTCTAGTATTTTTGTCTCTTTTATGAGAAAACTAGATAAATCACATCTGAACCACTCTTGCATGTAATACTAAAATAAAATCCTAGCACTATTGATGGTATTTCATTCTTACAAACTTACTTTCAGGTTTAGCGGACTGTATATTTATGTTCAGTGTAATTAACAATCTTTTCTTTTGAATTTCTGTAGGTATGGCAATTTTAGTTGCCACAGCATGGTATGGCAATAGAATTGTTCAAACATTCTATGACCCAATGACCCCAGTTAATAACAGGTAATGCTATTCATGCATGACATTGTTTATTCTTTGAGAATTTTTTTTTTATATCCTGGAAATTCCAGCTAGTGCTGTTGCTTGTCCTAGATTTGTTCTCAGGAATTATGTGTCATTTTATGTCAAACTTGCAAACAATTTGAATTACTTATGACTCATGTTAAAATGAGGTTCATAATTGCTTTAACAGCCTATATTAATAGCAAAATACTTCAAAGTAGAAAGTTCCAAGCACTGTACTTTCCAAATCTATGCTGAGCCTTTATTTCTTTCTAATATAATAAAGATGTTAGTATATTTGAACATTCCTCTTTGAAGTATATATTGTCTGATACCAAACTATAGTTATTTATAATTAATAAACATTTTACAATTAATTGGGGGGAAACTACTATAGGGATTAGCAAATAATATTTCATATTTAATATGGTGACATGTGGAAGTTAAAGGCTTGATTGTTGACTAGCACATAACCAGCCTCTTTGATCAGTAGAAGAAAACTCTTCATCTCCTGTCTTCACATCTTTAAAGACTAATAACCACATTTAGAGTCAGAACTGTAAGATGTAATTATTGCTTGTTAAGTGTTAGGACAAATGGATGAAAAATCCCAGTGCTTGGAGAGATAAGGTGTGTTTCTTTTTATATTAACATCCATATTCAGGAGAGCACAAATTGACATGATTATGTTGGAGCCCATCCCATAAGACATATAACCTGAGGACAGAAACTGCTGGAGGCCAAGGAGATAAAATTTTACTAGAGTATAATAATAGCAGTAAGGCATGTGAAAGCACTTTATAAATTGCTAGCCATATACAATTGTTATTTATATTATCTCATGGGATCCTGAAAGCTGTCCATTGAGGCAAATGGAATTACCCTGCTTTAGCAGAAGAGCAGACTGATACTAAGAAGTGGCAAACAGTAATAATACCAGTTGAATTTGCATTAGATTCTAGGCTTTATGCTTTCGATTTGGCCACCCTCCACCCTTGTCCTCAATCATTCTTGGTTACTTCACTCTCAACAGTGTAGGTTAGTTCATGTATTTATTCATCAATATCCTATTAATTCCATGCAATCCACAGACTTCTGAGAAATGATTTACAAACCAGGAATTGGGAATTTCAATTTATGTGGTTACCTAGGATCAACTATTAAAAACTCTTAACAGCCTCCTTCAAATTTGTGACAATTTTTAATGTAATGTGGTGCTACTTAGTAGCAGTATTGTTGTTGTTGTTGTTGTGCTATTGAGTTGGAAGCGACCCGTAGCTAACCTTCCAGTGGGTTTTCAGAGGCAATTTAATCACAGAGGAGGAGATTGCCCATACTTCTCCCATGGAGTAGCTGGTGGATTTGAACTGCCTGCCTTTGGGGTTGCAGCACAACTTTTTTAAATACTAGGCCACTAGAATTCCTTCAGTGACATGCTAAGTTTTAGACTAGGAATCACGGTCCAAATTTGTTTTCTAAAATGCATAAATTTACATTACGTGCCTCGTACACTTACAAAGTCTTTGGAAATGTTTGCTTAATTAAACTGGTACTACAAGTCTAATTGTCAACAATTGTGTGTAAACATACTTATGTATGTGTGTTAAAGTACAGAAAGTTCTTCCCCAAGGGATGATGGGGGATTATTTTCAAAAGAAATAAACGCAGGTGTGAAGTTTTCTTTCTTATGTATCTTAGAAGAGCTCCCAGAATCATCCCCTAAGTACATGAACTGTCCTGTCTTTTCAGGTATGAGTTTGGTCAGGCTCTCTTCACTGGCTGGGCTGCAGCTTCTCTCTGCCTTCTGGGAGGTGGCCTGCTCTGCTGTTCCTGTCCCCGAAAATCAACCTCTTACCCAACACCACGTCCCTATCCGAAACCAACACCTTCCAGTGGAAAAGACTACGTGTGACACAAGCGAAAGGAGACAATCTGTTGAAACCAACAGCAAATGGACATTGAAATATGATTGGCAACCTGAAAGCCTTACTTAGACTTATTATTGTCTGGACATTGGTATTCCAAAAACAAAAGAATCCAAAAAAATTATTTTTAAAAAAATATTCACTGATGAAGGTGGTTAGTTTTATTGTATGTCCTTGCCTTGATATTGTAAGGACATCCTGTACAGGTTACTGCTTCCCATTGAGGAGACTCAAATGTGGAGACGGGATGCTCCTTAAATATATATAAATATGTGTATATATACATGTTTTTCTAGGAAGAAACTAGATTCTAACTAACTCTTACTCTTATGTTTGTACAAGCACACTTAAAATATCACCAAAAAGAAAAAAGTAATTAGTATATATATTTAATTCCATACTGATTAAATAAGCAGTTGATTTTAAAAAAATTTTTCTTCATATATACATATATAATCTAATGGGTCAAAGATAATTTTCCCTTCCCTATCAGCTTTTAATGCCTTTGACCTAAGACCTAATTCACACTGATTGTTGTTGTTGTTGTGTACCCTTGAGTTGGAACCAACTCACAGCTGACCCTCCAGGCAGTTGGTGGATTCGAAACTTGAACCTTTGCATTGGTAGCACAATTCCTTACCACTATGCCACCAGAGCTCCCAATCTATTAAATGTAAATTCTTTACCTTTTGCATATGTGTACTCCACCTTTTTTTTTTAACCATGAACTTGTAGCATTTGCTTTTCCATTAGTAGATCATTCTCCAGACCCTTATTTGATTTTTATTAGGTTGGCCTCTAATACCAAATTCTAAGACCATATTTCCAGAAACATCTATTTTCATTCCTAAAATAAAAAAGAGCATCATAGAAATAAGAGTTTTGGGGACACATCTTTTTGCATGACCAGAACAATATACTTCTGTTGACTTTCACACACAGTCCCTGTACTCTGACCTAGAACACTTGCTTGTTTTGAAAATACTTTTCCCCTTGTGTAACCTTGCACAAACTGCTTTCCCAAGTGTTGTAACAGTTTCATTGATTTGAATTCTTAAACCACTTATTTGCAGTTGTGTATTCCCCTAAACTACCTGGTTCGTTCTCTTCCCTCACCTGCACTGATCTCCCTCTATGCAATTATCAAATAGTTGACCTCTTCTTGCAGAGAGGTGTGGTCTGTTTGCCTGAACAAAATGGTAGACTTTGGGGAATGATAAAGTGATGACAAATATTCTCTCTGTAGCTGTAAACAAGTCATTTAATCTGCTACCTCTTTGCCCATCTGCCAAATGGAGATAATAATACTTAACCAGCTGGTAGAGGTGATGTGAGTATTAATTACTTGATATTACTCTCATTCTTTGAACATGAAATATGCCTAATTAGATTTTATTTGCTCAATTGCCTGTTTAAAAGTCAATGAACAAAACCTGTACAAATGTCTTCACAACATTCAACAGCTTCTTTTTTTCAAGAGTTTGTTTTCTTCTCTTCTTTTTTTTTCTTCTTCCCCCCCCCCACCTCTGTCTATTATGTTGCTGGTAGCCTGCTCAATTTTTGTAATTGTTCTTAATTTGCATGACAGGAAAAAACATCCCGGATTTCACTTAAGCTAGAGGAGGACATCAAGGAAAGGATCTTGGCTTTTGTGTCCAAAGACCTGCGTTTCAATTTTGGTGCTATCAGTGACTATTTGATTCTGGGCAAGGCCTTTGACTGCCATAGATCTATTTCTTCATCTATAGAAAAAGTAAGGGCTGATGACTTTTTCCCTGCCTACCTCACAGGATTGTGGTGAGGATCCAAAGAAATAAGATACATTAGATACGGTTTTGTTAAATGGAAAGTATTATGCTATGTAAGCGTTGAAGAATTCAGATGCATAGATTGTAAAATTACAAATAACTGAAAAAGAAAATTTTAGGAAATAAGCTTCTTGTCTTAATCATTAATATAAATATGCAGACTGAGAAGGTAAAACAAAAAAATATAAATGCTGGCAATACTATCATTATTGGATTGTATTTACCTCCAAGACTGTTCAAAAATATATCTGCTAAGAAATACTCTCAGAGTTACTGCCATTCACTCATAGTTAACACTTCAAGGACAGTTAGTTTAGAAACAGTACTTTGAAGTCTATCATCTGGTCGCAGCTTTAGGAGACATAATTTTGTTAGGTTCAAGTCCTCTTAAAATAGATACAAACCTCAGATAATTTTCCAGATTTAATTTGACTCTACAATGATAGTCATAGAAAGAAATCCTAGTGAGGATTAGAAATGCATGTAGGTTCCAGTTGATGAAATCTACAGAGGAGCCTAGAATCCAGAATGACTAACAAAATTGTTACACCAGAATTTGTTCTTTTCACACCCTGCTAACTAATTAGAACCTATCAAGTCATGCTGACTGCATGAGTGCCAGAGGAGAACTTCTCCCGAGCATTTCCAGGCACTGAGTTTTCTGGAAGTGGATCACAGGGCCTTTCTCTTGAGGTGCCTATAGGTGGTCTCAAGCCACCAAACAGCCAAGCACATTAACCATAGCACAGTATTTGTATACTCTGCTATGCACCTGGAAACAGACTGGTAGATATATTAGGGGGTTTTGTGTATTTTACTGGGAATTTGTTTGTATAAAGCATTATTCTTTTTCAATAAAAGTTTTTTAGTAAAAAAAAACACACACACACAACTTATTGGCTTGTTTTTATAGTAATTTATTGCAAGATTGCCCTGCTTCGAATAGGAGGCGGCTCACGATAGGATCTGACTCACTATGAGCTTCCTGGGAAAGAGCTGATGTTGCCTCCAGGTCAGTCCAACCAATATTTGAAGGGCTCCACCCACTGGGATGCCCTATTTCTCTCCAACTGAGCTCCTCATCAAGGTTTGAAGGTTTGTAATATGTGTAGAGAAGTTACTTTTCTCATTCATAAAAAGTGAACATGATACTATGAACACCAATTATTAAAGAGGGCAAGAAATACTATAATTGACAAAGTTTCTGTGCAAATAAAGAATGGCCGTGCTCCTTCCCGGGAGGAAACATGCCAGAGCAGGTTAGAGCTCCACCATTGTCTGTGTAATGTTTACAATCAACACTAGCTCTTAGGAAAACAAGAGATGATTACATTTTGTTCTCATTTTCTGGCATCAGTAATTGTTACCAGAATTATCTTTACTGCAATTGTCCTTAAGGGTAGCCTCTCCCTGAAAAACTTTCATATTAAAGAGCCAAAATTGTAAACAAGGGATTGTAATTCTGATAATGAAGTTGCAGGCCTTAGCCTGATGGATAAGAGGATTATGGAAATTCCTGAGCTGCAGTCCC
Organism: Elephantulus edwardii; assembly: GCF_000299155.1. Lineage (NCBI taxonomy): Eukaryota > Metazoa > Chordata > Mammalia > Macroscelidea > Macroscelididae > Elephantulus > Elephantulus edwardii. Next base: position 2,688,411 of record NW_006399949.1, read on the forward strand.
AAAGGCACCTGGTTCAAATCTACCAGTTGCACCATGTGAGGAGGATGGGCAATCTCCTGAGAGGTTTATTGTCTCTGTAAACACACTGAAGGATCAGGTTGGGTCAGTTCCAGCTCAAAGGTACACTACAGTACCAACAACTCTTCCTACAAAGTTTAGATTACCATTGATAGGGCCCAAACCTAAGAATTGTTAAAAAAAACAACAACAAAAAAAAAACATTGCCCTGGAGTTGATTTTGACTCTCTAACTCCATACAACAGGACAGAGTAGAATTTCCAAGACAGTAATTGCTCTTTACAGAAGATACCTTTCATCCACAGAAAAGTCAGAGGATTCTAATTCTTCACTTTTTAATTAGCTGACAAGTGCTTAACCCTTGCGTCACCAGGGTTACTTTTCATGAAATGTTAAAGGAACATAATTCTCATGTTTCTAAAAAGAGATCCCAAATGAAACACTTGATTTCAGATCAGCAAAGTGGATATTCATTTTTGTGTGAGCTCCTCCTCAAATGGATGTCATTGTTCTACAGATCCACTCCTTTTCCTCTTCATTTAGGACTTAACATTCTTTGTGGGTATATACTCATGTTCAAGGCAGATTCCATATCACTCATTTTCCTTCACACATTCAAGCTTATCAGTCTTAGTGTTGACTAAGACCTGTTTATGAATGTTTTCCTTTTTTTTTCCCCTATGGGATTCAGATGTAAAATTTCTGTCTGCTCCACCCCATCCCACACATATACTACGGACTCCTAAAAACGGCCCTTGTTGTGTACCGTTGAGTCAGGACCGACCCATAACTGACCCTCCAGCTGGTTTTCAGAGGCAGTTAGTCACATGGGAGGAGATTATGCATCCTTCTCCCACGGAGCAGCTTGTGGATTTGAACTGTGTGCTTTAAGGACTGCAGCACAGCTTCTTGCCATTAGGACACCAGAGCTCCCTATGTCTCCATAATTAGCATGAAATATAAAAAGTCTGGTAGATGCCATTGCAGATTGTACAAAAAAGAGACAACCAGAAACTTCCTCAAAGCTCTCACCTCTGCAAATCTTACAGCATTTTACACACTGTTCCATTCATTGTGTTTGCCAACATGACAATCGAAAAACATATATTGATTTATCTCATTAATATTTACTGAGTACACACCACAAGGTTAGGTTTCTTAAACAAAAGCAAGCTAAAGGAATTGTCTTGGATCCAAGCAGTTTGAAAAATGTCAAGTGGAGAAACCAAACGTTCTATCAAGTAAAAGGTCTCAGTGATTAGTCATGAGAACTTTGGCAACCTTGAGACCCCCTTTTATTAATGTATAAAATGGACCAGTTTTCTTATTCTTAGCCACATGTCAGGAACACTTTTAAATCAATGTATAGCAGGGTTCTACTGGAGATTGGGGAAATTAGAATCTCTCTCTGCCTGAGAGTTCCAAATTTGAATATTTAGTGGGATTCCAGTGCTCATTTCAGTTGATAAACCTATTAGCTAACTGTTTCTCATTTTTTTTTTATTTAAAAAGGAAAGCATTTGGGTGATTTTTATTTAATAAAATATTTGTTTGCTGTTAGGAGAGATAAAAGAAGAGCGAGAAAGAGAGAGTGGGGTGGGGTAGAGGGGAGAGACATTCCTCATTAAGTAAAAGCTAAATTTCAAAAACTGGACAAATATTGAATGACATTGACTTAGACCAAAGGACATTGTTTCCTCAAAGGAGCTTTTACCTTCTTAATCATTTTTGTCAGTTAAGTCTCCTGTAATGCTGAGCTTTCCCTCATGGGTCTATTACTCCAGCTTGACTATTTAGAATAGCTAAAAGCCTATAAATTATATGAGACATACTGACATCTGGGTTGAGGGGAAAGGTTAAAAGAACATTACAGGGCAAATGTGAGTGGACTATAGGAAATAGAAATTAGTTGCAAACAATCAGGTGTAGAATACATTATCTTTCTACTATTACTTTTTATAGTAGTATTTCCTTTTGTTCACTATAAAATGAACATTCATAATTTATTAAAAAAATAGAAATAATAATTTTCAGGAATATAATGATCATGCTACCAAATTTTTTAAATGTTTAATAATTAGACATGGTTTCTACTCTCTCTTTTCTAAAGAAAGGCCTTGACACATTTTAGAGTCTATCCTATTATGTAAATAATTTTATGTCTGTATTTAGCTCCATTTATGTAAACAGTAATGTACTATACTATTATATAGACTTCACCAAAATTCATATTAATTCAAATAATATATTCAAGAATTTCTTCTTATGTTAGTAAAATGATGTTGGCATGTTGTTGTTGTTGATAACCTTCAAGTCATGCACAACTCCTATGAACAAAAGGCCTGAAGCTTTTCTATAACTATCGACATTTATCAAAGTTCACAGAGTTTCCGGAGGCATACAAAATAAAAAATATTTCCTGGGAATACTGGGTTCCATATTTTAAAAATCTCCTGAAACCAAAGCCAACAAGTTTTCTAAAACAAACCTGATAACACAAGAAATGCAGGTAAACTAGAACACAACCACAAGCCTCTTAACATCTACAATATGTTCTGTGACATCAATTGGTTAATTTATTTGGATAGTATGTGTACACATTAAATACAGATAGTATCTGATTACAAATGAATGCCATTGGTAAATCTGTCTATAATTATAATTTGCATGTAAATTGGAACAGGTAAGTCTAGGTAATACCTAATGCCAGTGAATCAAACGCTTGTCATTGCTTTGATTGTTGTGAGGGGCTGTCAAATCCTGCAGTACTTTAAAGAGATCCTTGGCAAGGGATTTGCTCAATGTAATGTGTCTTTTGATGTTTTTGACTGCTGCTTCCCTAAGCATTGATTGTGGGTTTAAGTAAAAAGAACCCTTGACAGCTTCAATTTTTTCTCTATATTTCATAATAATATGTTTTGGTTTAGTTGTGAAGATTTTTATTTCTTTACATTGAGTTACAACCCATACTGAAATCTTTGTAAGGAAGGTTTACACTGTGAAAGCGTTTCAGTTATTTATTTAAGTTCTCTTCTCTTTCAGCAAGCAAAGTTGTGTCATAATAATATAGAGACTATAACTCTTGGCACCAGTAGCCAGGAAATTAAAAGACGTTTTGCAATGGGAAAGTCTGCTGTTAGGGACCTTTCCAAAGTTCTGAAGAGCAAGAGTGTCTATCTGGAGACTAAGGTGTGTCTGATATAGGCCATGGTCTTTGCAATCACTTGTTATGCATCAGAGAGTTGGACAATGACGAAAGAGGATAGAAGGAGAATTGATACTTTTGAGCTGTGGTGCTGGAGAAGAGTATTGAGAATACCATGGACTGCTAGGAAAACAGATTCATCCTAGAAAGGGTTAAACCGGGTGGCTCCTTGGAGGCAAGAATTCTGAGGCTCTGTCTAACATACTTTGGACATGTTGTAAGGAGGGACCAGTCCTTGGAGAGGGACGTTATGCTTGGGAGGGTGGAGGGACAGTGCAGGAGGGGAAGACCCTCTATGAGGTGGATTGATTCAGTGACTGGGGTAACTGAGATGGGTGTGTCAGAGACAGTGTGATTGGCACAGGACAGAGCAGAGTTTAGGGATGTTGTACATAGGGTCGCTATGAGTCGCAAACAACTCGACAGCACGTAACAACAGCAACAGCATAACTTTTAATACATAAAAATATTAAAAACATTTCTAGGCAAAATAAACCTCATTGCCTTACTAACACAGTTTTTAAAGGTTAGAAATGATATGTTTATTTCTGGAAGAGCTACATTTCAAAAGTGAGATGGGCCTTTCCTTGGAAGATAGGTGTGAGAAGGACAATAACACAATTTTTTAGAATATTAATGACTTGATGTATATCACAAAGCAGTGTTCATTTTTGTGAACCTCACTATACATGCCTTAAACTTTCATATAATGGACTTTATATAGGTTGGGATCATGGACACATAGGCAGCTGATATCTGCCCAAATAGGTTTTTGTAGTGCATGATTGTTCTGGAAAGGGAACAATCAGAAGACAATGATTGAGAATATGGGCCATAGTGAAAACTATTACCGATGTCACTGAACAATTCGTCTGGACATAGGAACTTAACACTTGTTATGTAAACTTTCACCTAAAAAATACTACTTTTAAAAAAAATCTCAAACTTGCCAAGTCTTTCTGCTACCATATGAATCATATCCCAAAGGATTGTACATCCTAGTAGTCATGAGCAAAACAGACACAAACCCTTCCTTTCCAGGAAGTCACTTCTAGATGGAGAATACAGACAATAAGCAAAGCAAATATGTTAGGTACATAGTATGTTTTAAAGAGAGATGAGCCATAGTGATAAAGACTAAAGCAAAGAAGGAAGAAGAGGAAGGCTGTGGGAAGGGAGAACAATTATGCAAAACAATGTGATCGTGAAAGTTCTCAATGAGGTTGTGCCATTTGAGAAACAATTTAAAGAAGCTCAAAAAGCATATCAAGTAATGACATGGGAGAAAGAATATGCTAGAAAGAGTAGATGGAATCAACCAGCAATGCTTAAGAAATAGCCAAGAATTGTATAGAATTCAAATGGATTAATGTAGGAAAGCAATGGTAGAAAAAGGCATAAAGGAAAGTGATTTAGTGTACCATTTTAATGACTTCCACTTTTATGTTGGATAAGAGGAAAGAACATTTCATTGGTTTGTTAAGAGAGACATCAATTTTAAATTCATTTTATTAGGTGTTGTCTAGTCAAGTCCAATTCATAGCTACTTTATAAACAATAGATCTGTACCCTGTCCTGTCTTATGCCATTCTAAGCCCATTGCTGGAGTCACTGTATTAGTCTACTTGGTTAAGAATCTTCCTTTCCTTCGCCATCCATCCATCATTCCAAGCATGTCTTTCCCCAAGATATAGCGTCCCCTAGCAACTTGCCCAAAGTATGCAAATTGGAGACATCATCTTTGCCTCCAAGGAGCACTCTGGCTGCACCTTTGTAAAGAAGGTGCAAGACTTATTTGTTTGTTCTTTTGGCGGTTCATGGGATATTCAGTACTTTTTTCCAACACCACAGGGCATCAGTTCTTCTGTCATCCTAATTTATTGTCCAGCTCTCAGATGCATAGCAAGTGTCTGAATAAGGCATATATTAGCCCTCAAATTGAAATCATTACTTCTCAATAATTTAGAGAGGTCCTTGGCTACAGACTTTACCAGTCCAATATGTCTCCTGATCTCCTGACTGCTGGTGTCAAGTGTACTGATTGTGGAACCATGTGTGATGAAGTCATTGACGATCTCTATCCTTTATCCATCATGATCTTGCCTATGGGTCCAGAGGCGAGGATTTTTTTTTCTGGATGTTGAGATGCAATTCATGTTGGAGCTTACAGTGTTTAACATTCTGCAGCAAGTGCTTCAAGTCCTCCTCACTTTCAGCAAGCCAATTTGTGTCACCTGCATCATGAAGTTATTGAGTCTTCCCCTAATCCTGATTTTCGTCACAGAGTCCAGCTTCTTGAATAATTTGTTCTGAATGTTGATTAAATGGGTATGGAGAAAAGATACAACCCTAATGTGAACCTTAACCTAATTCTAAACTATGCAGTATCTCCTTGCTCTGTTCACACAACAGCTTCTTGTTCTAGTTACAGGTTTACCCTGAGAAACATCAACTATTTTGGAATATCCATTCTTCTCAATGTTGGATATAACTTTTTACTATCTGAAAAGTCAAATTCCTTTGAATAGTCAATAAAGCACAAATAGACATGCTATTGGTATTCTCTGCTTTCATCCAGGATCCATCTGACATCAGCAACAATATCCCTACTGCCACAGCATCCTTTAAAGCCAGCTTAAACTTCTGGCAGTTTTCTCTCAAGGTATTGCTCTAACTGTTTTTTAATTATCTTCAGTAGTATTTTGCTTACATGAGATATGAATGATGTTGTTTAATATTTTCCATATTCTGTTGGATAACTTTTCTTGGAAATGGGAACAAGCATGGATCTCTTGCAGTCAGTCAGCTGATGTCCTCCAAATTGCATGTCCAGAGCTGCATCTATCATTGAAACATGGCAATTGGTATCCCATTGATTCCTGGAGGTTTATTTTTTTTTTTACCAATGCCTTCACTGCAAATTGAACTTCTTCCCTCATTATCATTGGCTCTTGATTGTATGGTACTTCCTTAAATATTTCAGCATCAGCCAATTCTTTTTGGTATACTTATTCTGTGTAGTCTCTCCATCTTATTTTTATATTTCCTAGATAATTCAAGATTTTTCATATAACATTTCTAAGGATTGCAACTCAAGGCTTGTATATATTTTTCCATTGTTTTTCAACTTCAGAAATGCTGAGCAAGTTCTTTCTTCTTTGTTCTTTAATTCTGGATCTCTACACATTCCGTGTTAGTAGGTTCCTTTGTCTTTCCGAGTTGCCTTTTGAAATTTTCTGTTCAGGTCTCTTCAGCATCTCTTCCCTTTATTTTGGCTTCAATTTCTCAAATGCAGTTTTCACTGGCTTAGTGTCTCTGCTTTCACAACAAATAAAGCATATGGGACAGGGCCCACCTGAGGCTGCAACATCAAGGATATATTCACCACTGGATAAATAGGAAATATCATAATTAATATAGAATTTGTAGTGGATTTAATTTAACTCAAAGCCACAATCAACACCCATGATAGCATCACTCAAATAATCAAAATATGTGTTGCATTGAGAAAGTCTGCTGTCAAAGGCAACTTTAAAGGGCTCACAAAAAAAGAATGTCACTTTAAAGATATTCTTTATTTGTTTTATATACATAAGACAGTGGGTCAATGAATAAGTAAGACTGAAAAAGAACTCATGCCTTTAAATTGTGGTGTTAACAAAGAATATTGAATATTGAATAGACCACTAAGAAACAAATCCATTTTGGAGAAAGTGCAAGCCGGTACTTCTCAGAGGCAAGAATGGTGAAACCTGAGCTAACATACCTTGGGCATATTGCCATAAGGCACAAGTATTTAAAAAGATATCATACTGGGAAGCATAGTGGTTGGGCAAAAGGAAGGAAGACCTTCAGTGAAATTGCTTGCCAAAGGAGTGCAACAAAGGACTTGTGTCCAACAATGTGTTGGAGGTTGTGAAAATTTCTCAATAGAGGACAAGATTTGATCTATATTATTAATAGGGTCATTATGACTCAGAGTCAGTTGGATGATACTTAACAACATAATTAAGATGCTGATTGTAGATCTAGAGAGCTTTGGTGACCTAGTCTGTAAATAGTTGCACTGCTAACCCAAATACGACTCCTTTATGGTCATTTGAATCTACCAGTCACTCCACTGGAGAAAGCTGGCCTGTATCTACTCTAAGATAAAGACTACAGTTAAAGGATTTTCTTGCTAGATGATGGAAGGGAAAGATGATTTATATGATTTATAACCACTCTGAGATAAAGGCCACAATTAAAGGTTTTGCTTGCTAGAAGGTTGAAGGAAAAGCTGTCTTATAACTGCTCTGAAATAGAGTTTGCTAGTTGATTAAGGAAACAAGAGGTTTCTTGCATTTGTGCTGTTGAACTGGACCTAGACTTTGAATAATTCAGGAATGTGCCTGATTAATCTGTCTTGGGACTGCTAGACTAAGCCTGGACTGCATTGTGAGATATTCTTTGCTACCTCCATTCTCCAAGCTATTCCCCTAATAAACCCTACAACTGAATAAAGTCTGTAAGACTTGCCATGAATGTTGCAATCAATGATTGAAAGAAATGGGTGAAGAAGCATGTGGGGTGGCATGTCTGATGTTGTAGCTATTTTGATACTATGAAATAGGTGGAAGTCAAAGTTGGCCACTCTCATACTGCTTCTGCTCCTTTTGCACTCCTCCAGTGCACTTCAGAGCCTTGGAAAACAAATGAATGGTTAGTTATGAGGCATCTCTGATTTGATGGCAATGAGCTTGAATTTTGGTCATTTTATATCTAAATGATGATGACCAAAGAAGAAGATGTAGAAAAACTAGAATATTGAAGAATGGAATTGGTATCTGTATTGGGATTGCATTGAATTTGTAATTTGCCTTTGGTAGAATTGTCATTTTCACATATTAAGTCTTCCTATCCGTGAGTATGGTATATCCTTCCATTTCATCAGGTCTCTTTTTATCTCTTGTAGTAATATTTTATAATTTTCTTTGAGTAGGTTGTGTTTCCTAGTTAGATTTACTTTCAAATATTGAAACTTGTTGTGATGGGTATTGTTTTTCTTAATTCCATTTCTGTATTCTGTCACTGTAGAGAAATCCAATTGATTTCTGTATGTTGATCTTGTATCTAGCCATTTTGCTGAACTAATTGACTATGTCCAGCAGTTTTTTTGCTGAGTCTTTAGGATTGTCTAAGTATATGTCATCTGCATATACAGATAATTTTACCTCCCCTTTGCCAATTTGGATATCTTCTATTTCCTTCTCTCGTCTGAGAGTTATCACTAATATTCCCAATACAATATTGAATAGGAGAAGTGATAGTGGATATCATTGCCTTTTCCTTTTTCTCAAAGAGAATGTCTTTAATCTCTCTCCATAGAGAATGAGGTTGGCTCTTGGGTTTTTTTATGTCTTTTGACTATGTTGAGGAAATTCTTCTCTATTCCTATTTTGTTACATGTTTTAATCAGGAAAGGTAGTTGGATTTTGTCAAAGGCCTTTTCTACATCTATTGATAGGATAATGTGGTTTTTGTTCTTTGCTTTGTTAATGTGATGAATTACACCGATTGTTTTTCTTATGTTGAGCCATCCTTGCATGCCTGTCATGAATCCCACCTGGTTATGGTGAACAATTTTTTTGATGTACTGTTGGATTCTACTGGCCAAGAGAAGTTTTCCAGAGTTTTTAATCTATGCTCATGAGAGGTAGAAAGCCTTATAGCTTTCTAATTTGGTGGTGTCTTTAACTGATGCTAGTGTTAAAGATATGTTTGCTTCATAGAATGAATTTGGGAGAATTTAATCTTTTTCTATTTTCTGAAATATTTTATGTAAAATTAGTGACAGCTCTTCTCTGAATTTTTGGTAAAATTTACTTGTAAAACCATTTGGTCCAGGGATTATTTGTTATTGTTGTAAGTTGTTTTATTTCTTGTTCAATTTTTCCCCCTTTTTGTAATGGTTGTTCTATTTCAGTCTGTGGAAAGAAATCCCAAATAAGCATAGCACTCCTGAAAAATAGAAACAAGATAGGAGGGGTCTCAATTTCTGATCTCAAATCTTACAACACAGCTGTATGTGGCTGTTACAGTGACAGACGTGTAGGTCAATGGAATAGAAATCAACTCATTTACCTATGCTCACCTGATTTTTTGACAAGGAGATGATATCAGTTAAGTGGAAAAATGAAAGCTTCTTCAAAAAATGGTTTTGGCAAAGTTGGAATACTATCTGCAGAAAAATCAAACAAGACCCACACCTCACACCATACACAAAAACCAACTCAAAGTGGATCAAGGACTTAGTAGTAAAACCAAGGACTACAGACATCATCAGTGATAAGACTGGAAGAACTCTAGAAGCCCTAATCTACAAAATGAACAGTCTTCCAAGGATTCTGAAAGTCCTACAACCAGAAGAGAATAAAAGAGATAAATTGGACCTTCTAAAAATCAAATCCCTAGGTACATCAAAAAACTTCTTCAACAGGGCAAAAATGAAAGCCACAGACTGGGAAAAAAATATTTAGTAATAACATGTCTGATAAGGGACATAGAATAATCCAACACTTCAACAAGATAAAGCTAAACAACCCAATTGTAAAATAGTTACAAAATATGAATAGGCACTTCACCAAAAAAGACATTCAGATGGCAAACAAACACATGAAGAAATGTTCAAAACCCCTAGCTCTGAGAGAGTTGCAAATCAAAACAACTATGAGACATTATCGCACTCCAGTAGCAAAGCAAAGTTCAACAGAGCAGCAAACAACAAATTCTGGTGAGGTTGTGGAAAAAAATTGAAACCCTTATTCACTGTTGGTGGGAGAGTAAAATGATGGAAGGCAGTATGGTGCTTTCTCAAAAAGTTGGAAATAGAAATACCTTTTGACCCAGCAATTCCACTACTTGAAATATATCCCAGAGAAACCAGAACTGCCACCCAAACAGATATATGCACACTCATGTTTATTGCTGTGTTGTTCATAACAGCAAAGAGATGGTAGCAACTCAAGCCCAACAACAAATGAATGGATAAAGAAGTTATTGTATATTCATATAATGGAATACTACACAGCACTGAGAAACAAGGAACTAATAAAATATGTAATGAGTGAGCCTGGAGGATGTTATGGTGAGTGAAATATTACAGTCACAAATGGAAAAATACTGCAATAATGCCACTATTAAAATGGTACACAACACAATAATTTTTTAAAATTTATCATCTACATTATTTTTATTACCTGTGCTCCATAAGAATATTTCAAAGAAGTTTGATAGATCAGAATCCTAAGACATGATATGGATGTACGTCTTGATTTTATCTTTTTAACTTCTATATGTTATGACTACATTTTATTTAATGCAGCAGAAACAGAACATGTTCTTCAGGAAGCAGATGTCACAACAAAGTAACAAGCACAAAGCATTTATCACTAATGTATGTGTAGGGAAACTGAGAAAGAAGCAGAAGTTGACATGAAAACACTTTACTAGGAGTGGGCAAGCTTTTTGATAGCACGACAGATAGCAAATATATTGACTATTGTGGACTTTATTGTTTCTTTGGAATAATTTTGCTTGTTATTTTTTATGTTTAAAACCACTTTACGTTTTAACATCTATAATATGAAAAGTCTAAAAGATCAATTTGTTAAAACCACATACAATTTAGGCATACAACTCACGGAAAAAATAAATAGAAGGCACGCAAAAGCATTTCATTAAAAATAAACCCAGAAAAATCATGAAAATATGATCAGCCTGTGTCAGTAATTGAATTTTCCCCCTAAAATGTGTGCCAACTTGATTAGGGCATGATCCCCAGTCAGTATTGTGTGGTTGTCCTCTCTGTGGTGATATGATGTATTCATCCCCTGTTTCGTGATTCACTTGAAATACTAACCTCTATTTATTAATGAAGGCGCACTGGTGGCTTAGCAGTTAGGAGTTGTATTGCCAATCCAATCCACCAGTTCTTCTGAGCCAGAAAGATAGTTTTCTTTTATGTGACTTCTGGCTCAACAGTACATAACAGCAATATAGGTTAATAAGACAAGATTAGTGTGGAGTGGATAGTATGGACATGACTTAAGTCCCCCTCTTATTTAAGTATACTGTTACTCAAGTCAAATACCCTTAAGCACCCTTACTTTAAGTTGCATCCTTAAACAAGTCACTCTTGCTTTATTCATACCTTTTATCTTATAAGATATAAAAGCAGGGAGAAACTGGCAGAGGGTGACCCCATGAATGTCAAGGAAAAAAGACAGGAATGAATCACATCCTTTGGATCCAAGGCCCCTTTGCTGAGAATTTCTTAGATTGAGGACAACACTGAGGACAAGACATGGATCATGATACTGATGTGACAGAGAAAGGCTCGCTCTAGAATTTAGACTTCTAACCTCCTCAACCAAGATAAAATAAATTTCTGTTTGTGAAAACCATCAGTTGGCAGAATTTTTTTGTTATACACACAAGATAACTAAGACAGCATAATTAATAATGCAGTTAACAAACTTCAAGTTCTAGATTTTCAGTCTCAAAAGTAGTTCCTTGCATGAAGTCAGAATGGACTCATAGATGACCCTCCAGTGAGAGATACCCTATCTTTCTCTCCCTTGGAGTCTGTACTGGTCAGTAAGGTGTGGCCTTCAAGCTAATAGAGTAACTTCCTACATACTAGGCCACCAGAGATCCCTTGTAAAAATTTTAAAAATATGATCTTTTTTTAATGAGGGGAAAAACCAATAAAGAAAAAAAAAAAACCACACCAATGCACTGTAGAGTATGTAACTCAAGAATTGTAGCACGTAAATTGATATAACACATTTATAAAGTAGCATTGAAGCATAGTGTACATTTAAACACACAAATTCATGGAAGAAAAACAGACTCCTAGACATGTACTGGAATCCCTTCTGGTGCAAATGATTAAATATTCAATGGCTAGCCAAAAGATTGGCAATTTGAAATGATCAAGAGACACTTGAAAAGACAGGTCTGTCAGTGTGCTCCTAAAAAGTAAGAGGTTGGAAAACTCGTATGACTATTCTGTTCTGCACGTATGAGGTCGCCACAAGTCAGAACAAACTGACAGCAACACTTAACAACAGACAAACGAGCACTCTTAGATGTTCATATTAGGAAACATACTAGGAGACAAAACCCCCCAATTTACCAGTGCAAAATAGCAGTAAAATGGAAGTGTCTGCATGTTCACTGGTAGGAGAATGTGAAAATAAATCAGAGTGTGTCCATAAAATCCGATACTTGATAATGATATGACTAAATCGGAGCTATATATAATGTAAGGTAGCCTCGTGACATAGTGTGTAAGTGGATTGAATACAACCCTGGCAATCTCCTATGGGGCAGTTCTTCTCTGTTAAAAAGTGTAATAGATGTTGAAGTCATTTTGACAAGCAATAATCTCTTTCTTTTATCCAAATGAAGAGCTGTTGTAAAAGTGAGAAAACAGCAGGGGTTTTTTTTGTGATTCAAGATGGAAGGAAGGACGGTGGTTTGATAGAAGCTATAAGGAACCAATGTACATAATGTATGTGTGTGTGTATATATATGACAAAATTCAGTATAATTTTATTTCTGGTCTAAGACAAAGGGTTGTTGTTATGTGCCATCAAAGTGCCTATGACTCATAGCAATCCTAAGAACAGTACCCCTGAACCCTACTCTATCCTGAGCCAATCTCACTGTCCCTAACACACCTACCTTCATTACCCCACTTACTGTGTTGATCCAGCTCATCTGGGGTCTTCCTCTCCTGTCTTGTCCCTCCACCCTTACAAGTATGATGTTCTTCTGCAAGGACTATTACCTCTTGGTAACATGCACAAACTATGTGAGATGGAACCTCAAAATCCTTGGCTTCATCCTTTTCAGGACAGATCTATTAGTTCTCTTGGTCCCCATGGTATGTTTAGTACTCTTCTCCATAACCACAACTTTAAGGCATCAATTATTCTACCGTCTTGGTCATTGTCCAGCTCTCTGATGTATAACACGTAATTACAAAGACTATGGCCTGGATCAGGTGTACATTAGTCCCCAGACTGACATCACTCTTGAGAGTTCTTGAGTGCCTATAGAGGTCCCTGACAGCAGATTTTTCCAATATAATCCATCATTTGATTTTCTGACTGGGGTGCCAAGAATGTTGATTATATAACCAAGCACATTGAAATTTCTAACAATCTCAATCTCTTCTCCGTTCATCATAAAGCTGCCAATTAGCCTAAGGTTGAGAATCTTCATTTTCTTGATATTGAGCTTCAATTCATATTGCAGAGTTCAAGTCCTTGACCTTCTGCAGCAAATGCTTCAGACTTTCCTTAGTTCAGCAAACAAGGTTGTATCGTTCGCATAACAAGGGCTGTTTGTTGCAGACCAAGGGTAAAGTATTTTTATAATTATTAATAAGAGACAAACAGCCAGGAATGAGATAGAGCAGAGAGCATAAAACAGAGGGCCAGCAGTACTTGACTGAAGACCCCAAGTCATGTTTCTCTGTGTATTTATTGATAATCAGGGGAAGCAAATCATAAAAGGAATTCCTTGTAAATGAAAACAAGCTCTTTCTATTGAAAACCTTCCCTTTGACTCAGGAGGCAGGGGTTCACAAATGCAAGAATTTGGTATACCCTTAAGGATTGCCTTGATGCCTCACCATCTAACCCAAGTACTAGACAATTACCACCAACAACCACCATGTATCTATAAATTCTTTGCATACCTTGACTGTGTGGATCACAAGAAATTGTGGTTAACCTTGAGAAGAATGGAAATTCCAGAACACTTGGGTAAGCTCACATGAATTTTATACTTGGACCAGGAAGCAGTCGACAGAACAGAGCAAGGAAACACTGCATGGTTCAAAATCAGGAAAGCAATGAGCTAGGGATGTGTCTTGTCTCCATACCTTTTCACTCTATATTCAGAAGAGATCATTCTGGGGGCTGGGCTTTATGGGGAGAAATATGGCATCAAGATTGAAGGAAGACTCATCAACAACTATCGGAAGCCAAACTTTATACCAAATACTATATGAAAGTCCTTGTTCAGGAATTGAAGGAATTACAGATTTATAAGTTAGGATTTCTCTTGTGGCAGATCACAGAAAATGAGCTATTTGTTCCCTGCAGACAGGAGACAGCTAGGGACCCCCTATAGAGGGAGTGTTACTTGGGTTAGATGGTGAGTTCATAGCTATTTATTATTATGTTTTAAAACATACAGATATTGTAAATGAGGAAGGTTATAGACGATAGTCACTCACTCACTTGTTGGTATCGAGTCAGAACAAATTCATAACTGACTCTTCAAGTGGCTTTACATTTCCAGAAGTTATAAATTGCATGGGAGGTGATTGTACATCTTTCTCCCATAGAGCTGTTGGTGGATTTGGAGAAATCCCTATGAACTATGTCACTAGAGTCCCCTATGTATAATAAGGGTGTACAACAATGACATCCCTTTATGTACAAAATGACATCCATTGCTGCTTTTTAAAATTTATAAAATGTAGGTAACTCCTAGCTTATAGCACATTCAAGTTACAACAAATTACACTTAGAAACAATTGTAGACATTTTACACAGAAATACTAGTATGAAATATGCTAGTATTATAATTTTCAGATGTTTACTCACAAATATTCAATTTTCTAATTTACTGTTCAGAATACTACTGGATTTCTAAAATAACCTACTATGAAAGGCAATAATAATGAATCTTTTAAAAAAATGAGTATTTAACTTAAATAAAAATCAGTTTAGCATGAAGACATCAGAATGGAACCCTTTTGTAAATAAAAATCTATCTACATTAACAAATAATAAAACTTTTTTTAAATAAAATAATTCCCTGCATACATTTTAATTTATGACTTATTGAATGGAATGTTACCAAGGTCACGTGAAGTTGGGAAGTTTACTTTTAAAAATCATGTATATTGATAATCCTAAGAATTACTTACTTCATTAGCAAAGTTGTGTTGACCAATTTACTAGTGTCTCTCAATTAACATATGTCAAAGCTAATTCATAGTTTTAATTGATATCAAATGATAAAATATGTATTAAAGTCCTTTGTAAACTCAAAATACTATGCACATTGAAGGAATTGTAGTAATCAACAATAATTATTTTGGTGTAGTAAAACTTTTATTTTTACAACTTCAAAGACATAGATGTTGTTGTTATGTGCCATCAAGTCGCCTGCAACTCATAATGACCCTATGTACAATAGCTCCGAACCCTGCTCTATCCTAAGCCAGTCTCACTGTGTTACTGAACGCAAGGGATTCTTTCCATAGTCAGTTGCTAATAAGACAAATGGACTGCAATATCCATAAATGCACTTTATTACACAGATCTGGGAGACAGCGAGTGACCTCTAAGACTGCCGCTCCATCTGGGAGTGGTCATGATCTTGCATACGAGGGTGAAACTCCAGCTCATTTAACAATGCACTTTTGTTGGTAAAAAAAGGTAATTTCGACATCTGAAAAGGACCTTTCCCATCTATGTACCAATAATTCAGGAAGGCCCCAGTTCTCTTTCTGGTAAACAGGCGAATTAAGACGCAGTTTACATATGACTGGAGAACCAGCTTCACCAGCATCTAGGATAGATACATTTCCTCTTCTGGTAAACAAACAGATCAAACTACTCTACATGACTAAAGACAGGAAACGGACAATTCAGAGGCTAAGCAACTAGGTTTGAAGGCTGAAGAAAAATAATGTAGGTTTTTTTGTTTGTTTTAAAATTAATTTTAATGAATTTCACAAAGACCCAGGCGTTCTAGTCATTGCTGCACCCCTCCCCCCCAATTCACTCCCCTCCTTGAAAAGAAAAACTCTTTCATTGTTATGCAATCCCTCCCCCCAAGTCTAATCCACTATGCAGCCTTCACTCTGGACTTCTGTAATGACAAGAATATCCATTTATGTATTCCTTTTAAACAGTTCTCTCCCTCATCTGTTTCAATGGAACATACATCATTCCTTCCCTCCTTTTCTGTCTTCCTTCAACCCTGATGTCAGTCCTGTTTTACAGCAGTGACCCTATGCAATATTTGTCCCTTTGTGACTTGAGATATTTCACTCAGTATAATGTCTTCCAGGGTCATCTATTTTACATAATATTTCATGAGTTCCTTGTTTTTCAATGCTGTATAGTATTCCATTGTGTGGATATACCAAGCTTCTCTATCAATTTGTTTGTTGATGGGTGAAAAATAACTGTAGTTTTATAAGTGATACCTATATAGAGAATTCTGAACTTATTAATACTACTCTATCGACTGTCTCTGACACACTTACTCCCATTACTACAGTTACTGTGACAATTCATCTCTGTGTCTTCCTCTACCATGCTGTCCTTCCACCATCCCAGCATGATGTTCTTCTCCAAAGACTGGTTAGTTCTTCTTGCCATGTGCCTAAAGTCTGTGAGACAGAGCTACAAAATCTTTGCCTCAAAAGCATATCTAATCCAAAATTCTTGATTCATTGTTATTGTTCTGGAACTAATATATAGCCGAGCCTCCATTGATTGGGTTTGCATTACTGTTTGATTCACATGAAAACAAAAATGTTGAACTGAGCAGAGGTCTGGGTAAATTATCTTTCTATTTCTGAAAGATAGTAGTGTTTCAATGTTTGCCTTCTGGAATAATACATGGATTTGATGTTGAGAGTCACATGTTCCAGAATTAAAAGGCTAGGTGTCACCACACATCATATACATAATGCATATTTTATCATAATGTGACTTTAAAAAGAAAATAAATCATAAAATAGCAATAAATGAAAGAAATATAATGTCTGGATAAGGGAGCTCAGGTGGCCTAGTGGTAAAGAATTGTCATGCAAACCTAAAGTAAAGTGGTTTTAATCCATCTGTTACTCCATGGGCGAAGGGTGGACAATCTCCTCTAATGCAATTAACAGCTTCTGAAAACCTGCTGGAGGGTCAGCTATAAGTCAGTTCTGACTGGATGACAACATCAAAATAATTATCTAGGTATAGTCATTTTACTTTATTTTATAATAAAAGCAAAATTGTTTTATTAAAAAGTTTTCTATAAAACTAATTTCTGTTCAACATTTATTGTTCACCTGAACAAAATACTGATAAAGTGACTCTAACAATGGACTTAACATAGTACTGATTGTGAGATTGCAGTGGGTTATAAAGGATTATATTCTCAGGTACACGGGGCCACTCTGAATAGGGAGCAACTTAACAGACTCTAAATGTCTTTACAGCAGACTTAATGACCCAGTGTATTACAGTACCGGAACATCAAAGCCTCTTTCACCAGCTCACAAGACTTAAATTTCCTTTGTAGTTTGAGGTTCTTTACAAATAAAGTGAAAATAATTAAAGTGTATGTCTCAAGGAAAAGCCTGAGACTCTCATTCTACTTATACAGTTTATTAAATATCTAGACCTTATGAGTTCAATGAAATTATTGGAACTCTAATTAGGAAATATCTAAGAACATTTAACGAAACTGCCTTGTCCAGAGCAAGTATTTAGCACGAGGGCGTTTGCTGTCTTAAAGTCTCTGCGAGCAGCTCTAGCAAATAGAAGATGACAATCACTCCTTTGTGACATGCAACTTCCCATTATTTTATTTCTGTCTCTGCCTCTTAAGTCTTCTTTTGACTGAATAAAATCTAGTTCTTCACGTAGTTGTTGTTATGTGCTGTTGAATTGCCCACGACTCACAGCAACCCTATGCACAATAACTTTGAACACTGCCCTATCCTAAGCCAATCTCATTGTTTCCAACACACCTAATCACAATAACTCAGTTACTGTGTCAAACTATTTCATCCAAGGGCTCCCCCTCTTGCGCTATCCCTCCACCCTTCCAAGAGTGATGTTCTTCTCCAAGCACTGGTCCCTCCAGGCAATGTGCCAAAGTATGTGAAACACAGCTTCAAAACTCGTGCCTCTATAAAGCAATTTGGTTTCAACCTCTACAGAAAAAATCTGTTTGTTCTCTTGGCAGTCCGTGGAATGTTCAACACTCTTCTCAGCACCACAGCTCAAAGGCAGTAATGTGCCATCCTTGTTGTTGCTCTGGACCATCGAGTCAGGACCGACCCATACCTGAACTAAAATCCAGTAGGTTTTCATAGAAAATAATTGCAAGGGAGGAGATTGCCCATCCTTCTCATGCGGAGCAGCTGGTGAATTTGAACTGCATGCTTTCAAGATTGCAGTGCAGCTTCTTGCCACTAAACCACCAGAGCTCTCTGTCATCCTTAGTAATTAGAAAAGGTATTTGCAATTAATAAGTTGACTCTGAGAAGAATGGGAATCCCAGAACATTTGATTGTGCTAATGTGAAACCTATACTTGGACCAAGAGACAGTTGTCAGAACAGAGCAAGGAGACTCTACATGGTTCAAAATCAAGAAGGGAGTCCTTCAGGGATGTATTCTGTCTCCATACCTTTTCAATCTGTATGCAGAACACATCATCTGAGACACTGGGCTGTACGAAGAAGAATGTGGCATCAGGATTGGTGAAAGAGTCATCAACAACCTGCATTATGTAGATGACACAACCCTGCTTGCTGAAACT
>NW_006399949.1:2707778-2756452 GCF_000299155.1 Elephantulus edwardii
CATGTTTGGCAGAGTGGAGGGGCGGCAAAGGAGAGGAAGACCTTCGATGAGATGGATCGATTCTGTGACTGGAACGGTGGGAATAAGTGCGTTTGAGATGGCTAGGTTGGCACAGGATAGAACAGGGTTTAGAGCTCTTGTACATAGGATCATGATCAGTCGCAGATGACTCGATGCCACATAACAACAACAACAAATAATTGTTGGTACTAAATTCTATTATTTTATCTCCAGTATCATTTCTATCACCATATTTTCCAAATACTGATTCTTCTTCCTTGTTTCCAACTTTTGCATTCAAGTCACCTTTATGAATGCTGTTTGCTTTCACGTCTTTTCAATCACTTGTTATAAACCTGAGAGCAGGACAATGAATCAGGACAATAGAAGAAAAATTTGTAATTTGAGCCATGGTGCTGGAGAGTACTGAATATCCCACAGATTTTCAAAAGACTGAAGAGTTATTTCTTTGACAGAGTGCAGCCTGAATGCTCCTTGGAGGCCAAGATGGTAACGCTTCATCTTACATACTTTGGACATGTTGCTGGGAGAGGCTATTTCTTAGGGATATCATGCTTGGAAAGCTAAAGGGAGCATATGTGAAACAGAGAAAGATCCTCAGTCAGACTGACACAGTGACTGCAACAATGGGCTCAAGTGTGTCAGAGATGAGGATGGCACAATGTAGGGAGGGCTCGGATCTGTTTACAGGGTCGTTATGAGTCATAACTCGACTTGACGACACCTAACAACAATAATAAGTGCAGCAACAACTCTCTGCTATGTTACCGTTTAAATTCTCTGATGCATTTTGGTCAGAGCTATCTTTATTACTCAATTAAAATGATGCTCCAAAACACACAATTTATTTTGAAATCTCAAAAGAGGAACTGATCATGGAGTATTCAGAAAATGATACAGAGATAGACTAGTGACTAGCTTTTATTCTGGAAGATGTAGAAACAGGAACAAGAAAGGAAATTCCTATCTGTAAGCAAAATTCCCACTTCCACCTTTCACTTCTCGGCCAATTCTGTTCTACTTCAGCTGCATGAGCAGAACTTCCTTCTCTGACTCTTACCACCTAGAACTAGGTCAGCTCTCACGTCTCCAGACTGCCAGTTCTGGGAATGACCTCAGAGATCAATCACGAGTTGGAGAATTTCCTCATACCCCTTCAGGAAGTCAGCTACAAGCTCAAGAGGATCTCCAGGACTCCCTCACACCTCTCTTGTTGTTGATAAGCACCATTAAATCACCTCCAACTAATAGGAGCCTGTAGACAACAGCGCTAACCCTTGCCCAATTCTACACCATCCTTAAAATCTCCACTGTGCTTTACACTGATTGTTCCAGTCACTGTGTCAACCCAGCTCATTGACAAATGTGTCTTCTCAGTTGGTGATGTTCTACTTTTCAAAGTGTAGAATCACTTTCCAAGAACTGGCCCTCTCCTGCTAACATGCCTGAAGTAATGAAATCTAGCCTTATTTTCAACTCTAAGAAGTATCATAACCACACATCTTCCAAAATAGATTTAGGTGTTTTTTTGTTTGTTTGTTTTCCCCCCAAAAGTGTATTTAATATTTTAAGTCAGCTATACAGTTTGAAGTCATCAGTTCTTTGGTCTCCTTTGCACATACAGATGAAGCAATTAAAAAGACCATGGTTTGCATCAGACACATTTGGTTAATAAACTAGTAATTATTCAGTGCTTTAAAAAGTTCTTGACAACAGACTTGCCCACAACTTTTGAAATACATCTTTTGATTTCATGACTGTTGCTTCTGTGGGTTCTGCTGGCCTTATAAGTTGCATTGCTGATTCAAAGGCAGGTAGTTCAAATCTACCAGTTGGTTCCTCAGGAGAAAGTTGGGCAATATCCCTCAGTGCTATTTATGGTCTCTGAAAACCTACTCAGGAATGTCTATGGTTTGGTTATTTGATGGCCATCAGTGTGTGCAAATGCTTCTGTGGACATTGATAGTGAATCCCAAAAGATTAAATCCTTGAAAATGTCAATCTTTTCTCTATTTATCATGTTGTTCCATAGTGGGGAAGTTATGAGGATTTATATTTTCTTCTTTAGTATGTGTTGTTACAGGTGATCCAGTCAGAACAGACTCATAACTGACCCTCTAGCCAGTTTTCAGTGGCTGTAAATGGCACAGAAAGTGGTTGTCTGTCTTTCTACTCCAAAGCAACAGATGGGTTTCAACCACATGCCTTTCAGTTGGCAACACAGCTCCTTACCTCTAGGCTGCCAGAGCTCTCAATATACAATGCATTAGGATAGTCTGTTGTCAGGAGCCTCTCCAGAGCGATTAAGTGCAAAGACATCAGTATGAAGACAAAGGTGAGCTTGATCCTTTGAGAGTTTGATTTTTGTGAATCTCCTGAATAAAACAGGCTTGGAAGCAGGAGTGGCATCCAGTTAAAAAAAAAAAAAAGGCTGCCTCTGGAAACTCTATGAACTTGGAGAAAAGATGAAAGTTCTGTGTTCAAGACTTTTGTTCATAGGGTCGCTATGGGTTGTCTACAACTCTATGGCACTTAACAACAGCCCATCCTCAGCCCTCTGTTCCTCCCCACCCCACCCCCTTGGATCCTCTTACTTGTTCTACAATAATGGTCCACAATGAAATATCATCTTACTCCAGTAGCATTGGCAAAGTTGAAAAGGACAGCAAGTAATGTGTTGGAGAGGATGTGGAGATAGAAACTCTTATACACTGTTGGTGGATGAGATTGGAAAATGGTACAACCACTCTGGCAGGAAGTTTGATGTTCCCTTAAAAAGCTGAATATAGAAATTTTGTATGCCCCAGCTATCCCATTGCTGGGAATATATACCTAGAAAATAAGAACTGAGGAACAGAGACTTGTACACCAATGTTCATAGCAGCATTATTCACATTGCAAGAACATGGAAACAACCCAGGTGTCTAATCATAATTGAATAGATTGGGAAATTACAGTACATTCACACAAATGGAATACTATACAGTATACAGGAGCAATGATTTTGTAAATTATGCAAAGTGAACTAAGTTCCATGAAGACAAATATTGTCTAAGAAACTTGTGCTCTTTTAAAAGGTCTATATAGGATCCAATAGACAATGTCTGTTTGCAAGTTTGGGTAAAAGGATTGGGGGGCAGTGAGAAAGAACAATTCAGAAAGAATGGTTAAACAACTTAAGAATGTAACCTGTTTAAAAAGGATACATGAACTGGTATTCTTGTCATTACAGAAGTCCAGGGTAAAGGCTGCACAGTAGAGTGGACTTGGGGGACGGATTGCATAACAATGAGTTTTTCTTTTTCTTATCAAGGAGAAGAGTGAATTGGGGGGAAGGAGGTGGGTAGGGGGGAAAGTGCAACAATGAATGACTAGAAACCTTAAGTCTCTGTAAACTTTCATTAAAATTAATTAAAAAAGTACACATGCCAAAAAAAGAATGTAATCAATGTCACTTGCTTAATCATACGTACAGAAGTTTCTGAATTGTATATATTCATATGTTTTCAACAAAATGTTAAAGAATAAAAAAACCTCAAATAAACAACAAAACAACTGAGAGTTAAAACTTAAAGTAAGGTTGTTTCCTTGTTTTTAATCCATGTGCTGATCTTTTATCCACCCTGTTTCCTGCTGGCTGGGCAAGCGGCTTCAGATTCTTGCATGATTTCAACTTGTACATTTGCAGAATAGCCTTGTATGTGAGCCAGAAAGCCTAGGAAATTAAGTAGGTTCAGATTAACTTCTTTCTGTTATTTGATCTTTCTACATTTGAACTGCTACCTCAGCATGGGGAAAGTGCAATTCCGGGGAAAATGTCTTTAGAGACTATCAGAGTTAATCCTTTCAGTCTAACTTAAGCTATATGTTTTCTATGGAAAGGAAACAAATCCTTTTATTAAGACTCATTTTTGTCAGAAACTTATAACATTATCTTTTTCCTTCCCTGTGCTTATTGCAACTCATAAATCTTTCTATACTCTGCTGCATAATGAATATACACAATCCTTGTTTCTGTGCCCTCCTGTGTAGCTGACAATCTCTCAAATTCAATCTTTTAACTGTATAATTGTAAGAAAGCCTCTGGTTAAGTATTCCTCCATATCACACTCATTCACTGCCATCTAGCCAACTCAGAATGATCAATTTGCTCAACATAATTAAGAACATACATACCAAATCAATAACTAACATCACCCTAAATGGAGAAAATTTAAAGGCATTTCCTTTATAATAAGCATGCCCCTTTCACCATTGCAATTCAATATTATGTTACAAGTCCTAATTAGAGTTAAAGCATGAAAAAGAAATTTGAAACATCCAAACTGGCAAAGATTAAGTAAAACTATTTCCATTTAGAGATGATATAATAGCAAACATTGAAAAGTTCAAAGGCTCAAAGAAAATTGGTGGGCCGAGTTGGCCAACTCAGAAAGTGTCAAGATATAAGAACAATATTAAAAATATCAGTCTGATTTCTATACTATAACAAAGAGAACACTTAAAAAGAAATAAGAAAAATAATACCAGTTAAGATAGCTTATTATAAAATGAAATGCTAAGGAATAAACCTACCCATAAAGACAACAGATCTATTTTTAAAAACTACAAAACATTACTACATGAAACAAAAATGGACATAGAAAAATTGAATATACCCTGCTCATGGATGTTGTTATTTTGTGCAGTCAGGTTAGGTATAACTCATAGTGACCCTATGAACAAAAGATCTGAACTCTGTCCAATACTTGCACCATCCTCATCATTTCTGACACACTTGAGATCATTGTTTCAGCCACTGTGTCAATCCATATTGGTTGAGGTCTTCCTCTCTTTCACTGACTCTCCATCTTCCCACGCACGATGCCCCTTTCCAAGGAATAGACTTCCCAGAACATGCCTAAAGTATGTAAAATGAAGCTTTGTCTTCCTTGTCTCCAAGAAGCACTCTGGCTGTACTTTTTTTAAGACAGATTTTTTTATTTTGAAAGTCCATGAGACATTCATTATTCTTCACGAACACCATAACTCACAGGCATCAATTCTTCTGCATCCTTGTGTTGCAGTTCTCAGGCACATACCAACTTCTTTAAAATACCATGGCTTGAATGAGGTGCACCTTGTTCTTAAAACTGACATCATTGCTCTTCAGGACTTTGGAGAGATCCTTTACAGCAGACTTGCCCAATGCATTATGTCTCTTGCTCTCCTGACTGCTAGTACTAAGGATGTTTATTGTGGATCCAAGTAAGATGAACTTGTTTGCAATTTCAATCTTTTCTCCATCTATAATGATTTTGCTTATCAGTCCAGTGTTTAGAATTTTTGCCTTTTTGATGTTGAGATAAAATCAACATTGAAGGTGTGGTCCTGGATCTTCTGCAGCACACACTTCAAGTCTTGTTCACATTCAGAAAGCAAGATCATGCCATCTGTGTAACTCAGGTTGCTGATGAGTCTTCCTTCAATTCTGATTCCATGCTCTTCTTCACAGAACCCAGTTTCTCAAATGATTTGCTCAGCCTGCAAATAGATTCACCAGTTATGGAGAATGGAAACAATACATCTTTCCTGATTGTAAACCATACAATGTTCCCTTGCTCTGTTCAGACAACAGATCCCTGGTCTAAGCATAGGTCTTTGTATGAGCATAATAATCAAATGTTCTAGAATCCCCACTTTTCCTCAGTGTTAACTATAGACTTCTGGAGACATAGTTATAAGAGACATCTGGCAACCAGGAAGATGGTAGAGCCCCAACCTCCCTGGGCTAGATCTTGAAGTAGGCAGTTAACAGTGAAGTAGAGGTTTGATTCCTCACCCTCCCAACTTTTGGGCGTGTACCTTGAAGCAGAGATTTGGCAATAAAGTAGATGGTTGAGTCCCACTCTCCTGGCTCTGGGACCTCAAGTATTATGCCAAACATCAATACCAAAAATGCAGCTGAGCGACAGTTTGTGCCACAATACCCTTGCCTGGAGCCCTATCCTGCAGCACTCACTATCATGGGTCTCAGCTGGAGCCAGGGAAGAATGTTGGGCTCATAGATAGAGTCAATCTTGTGAAAATGATGATTCTACCAAACTCAATTAACAGGTTTAAAGTAATCTCGACTCAGATCTTTATATCATCCTTTAAGGAGGTGGAAAAGACAGGTTCCATCTTTATTTAGGAAGGAAAAAATTCTTGAATAAGGAAAAATTCTATTGAAGAAGAAAAACAAATTAGGAGGCACCACATTTCCTAATCTCAAAACCAATTACATAGCTGTAGTAATCAAAACAGCATGGTACTGGTATCATGACAAAAACATAGACCAATGGAATTGGATTAAGAATGCAGAAATCAATCCATCCACATACAGTCAACTCATTTTTGACAAGGAGATGAAATCTATTAAATAGAGCAATGTGTGTGATGTGAGGTGCAGATCTTGTTTTAATATTCTGTCTTTAAACAGATGTCTATCTGTAGAATATTAAAACAAGATCTCCACCTCACATCACACATGAAACCCAACTCAAGATAGATCCAAGGGTAAAACATCTAAAATCATCAGAGAAAAATGTTGAGGACAAATTTAGAACCCGTAGTCTCTGGATCAGCAAAAGAGAAGAAGGCCCTTAAAGAGATATATTGACATAGTGATTGCAACAATGGGATCAAGTAGGTCAGAGATGATGAGAATAGGACAGGACAGAACAGGGTTAAAATCTATTGTTCATAGTATGATACTCAACTTGATGGAACCTAACAACAATAATCTATGGCTTATTTAAAATCTCCCTGGTGACTTAGTAGTAAGGTATTCTGTTAACAATCCAAAGTATGTGGCTCAAATCCATTATCATCAGAGGAAGATGAACAATCTTCTCCCATGTAATTACTGCTTATGAAAACCCACCGACAGGTCAGCTATGAGTGCCATACAATTCAAGGTACAACAACACCAACAACATATGGCAGAAATAGAATATCAAACATAATACAAAAATCCACAACTAGGATATTATAAAATGAATAAGACTTTAGAAAAATTAAATCATTGTGTGAATCAAAAAAAGGTCTCCCAAGAAAAGAACTCTTATGCACTGCAAATGGGATTGTAAAATGGTGCAACCACTATGAAAAAAGGTTTATCATTTCTTCAAAAAGCTAAGTGTAGAAATCTCATATGACTCAGCTATTCCACTGCTAGGAATATATCACAAAGATGTATAATTGAGTCACAAATGGATATTTGTTAGCAGCATTATTTACAACAGCAAGAAAATGGAAACAACCTAAATGTTCATCAACAAACAAAGGGATTGAGAAATTTTGGTTCATTCGCATAATGGAGTACTATGCAACTCTAAGGATTAATGGTTTCATAAAATACTATATAAATTGGGAGAAATTAAAGAGCATTATTCTGAATGAAATATCTCAGTCCCAGAAGGACACATATTTCACAAGGCCACTATTGTGAAAAATGAGCATAACCAAGCAAGACTTATATAAATTTTCAAATAGGAAAGAGAGACGTGGACTGCAAAAAGGAATGTGAAAAAATCACTGGGATAGCAGAGGTTAATAGGTGGAGGGGGAGGTAAAGTAATGGCAAAGATTCAATGGGAATTTGAAAAAAACAGAATGATAATAAATATATTGTTGTTGTTGTTAAGTGTCGTCAAGTCATAGACAAGTCATAGCATTATGCTGAGTGAAATAAATCAATTACAAAAGGACATATAATATATAAGACCACGTTTTGTTCTCTTTTTAAAAAAAAAAAAACCCTACCAAACAACCCACAACCAAGCCCCAAAAACATAGAGAAGAGTTTATATACAGGAAAAAACCAATCTAGTATGACTGAGTTTGGAGATTGTAGAACATATCCATAGAAAACGAACATTTTTTTGATAAGTGAAGGAAAGGACAATGTGCAATGAATAGATGATCAGACATTGTTTATATTGTAAAGGATGATGCAAAATGAGAGCTGCATGATGGACTGACAGCAAGAAGAAAAGAAAAAACACACACCCTGCTAACAGGTTTGTCCTGGAGAGGGTGAAGCCAGAATGCTCCTTGGAGTCAAGGATTCTGAAGCTTCATCTGACATACTTTGGGCATGTTGCAAGGAGGGACTGGTCCTTGAAGAGGGACATCATGTTTGGCAGAGTGAAGGGGCAGCACAGGAGGAGAAGACTCTGGATGAGATGGATTGATTCTGTGAGTGGAATGGTGGAAATGAGTATGTTTGAGACAGTGAGGTTGGCACAGGATAGAATAGCATTTAGGGCTCTTGTACATAGGGTTGCTATGAGTCACAAGCAACTAGATGGCACATAACAACAACAACAACAAATAAGGAAAGGTTTATAAAGGAATAGAAACTTGAATGGAAGGTTAACAAGGGTGGAAATGGAGTGAGAGTGGAGCAGAGATTAGTAAAAAAAGATAGGATGAAGGGATAATCATTTTACAGAAACAAGGCAATAAATGACAATGATAAATTATTATGTTATAAAATAGCTCTCCAGAGTACTGAAGAGCAATGATGTCAGTGAGGAGAGGAGACTAAGGTGCACCTGATACAGGCCATAGTCTTTGCAATAATTTGCTATGCATCAGAGAGCTGGACAATGACTAGGGATGATAGGAGAATTGATGTGTTTTAGCTGTGGTGTTGGAGAAGAGTATTGAATATACCATGGACTGCAAAGAAAACAAAACAGCTCATCCTAGAGAGGGTTAAACCAGGCTGCTCCTTAGAGGCAAGGATTCTGAGGCTTCATCTGACATACTTTGGACATGTTGCAAGAAAGGACAGGTCCTTGGAGAGAGATGTCATGCTAGGGAGGAGAAGGGGAAGACCCTCTATGAAGTGGATTGATTCAGTTACTGGGGTAATGGGGGTGGGTATGTTGGAGGCAGTGCGATTGGCACAGGATAGAGCAGGGTTTAGGGATGTTGTACATAGGGTTGCTATGAATTGCAGGCAACTTGACAGCACATAACAACAACAACAAATCACATAGAAAGAGATTGCTAATTGCTCTGCGGAGCTGGTGGATTTGAACTGGATGATTGTTTTGCAATGTATTTGGTTTTAGTTTTCTTCATTACTTTATTATCGAGTGTTTAACACACTTTTTAAAACTCCATCTCTCTTTCTGAAAGGGATTCTTTTAAAAGATCTTGCACAGAGTAGGAGAAAAATATAAACAAAACCCCAAATACTTTTTAAAAATAAAGGAAAAAAAAATAAGACGGCCAAGCTTACTAGTCAAACAAGCTGGTGAAACATCTGAGACTGTGGCCCTTAGACGCCTTTCAGGTTTAGAGCCAAACTTATCATAGTTTAATTGGCAGCCTAACAGTAGGTATGTGTAGGAGGTGAACAACTAGGGAGCTACTCAGTTCCTAGAGGTATTGTTTCTAGTGAATTGAGCTGCTAATCTAAAGGCTGCCAATCTCAGGCAACCAAAGACTACCAGCAGCTCCAAGGGAAAAAGATGAGCGGTCTCCTCTCCTTGGCATTTATAGACTTAGAAACCAATAGAGGTTCACTCTGTGTCAGAAAGGAATCCATGGCAGTGAGTTTTCATTTTTGTTTGGCTGGTTTTAAAAATGTATTTACCTAAGGGCAAAGTTAAGGAAATGGAAAGAATTAGGAAAGAAAGAAGAATAGATATGGGGCGGGGAGGGGAAAGAGATGAACGATGTTCCATTGTTGGGCTCACAATCAATGCAACAAAGCAAAATGTGCATGACTTGTTGAGTGGAAAACTGGCCTGCCTGTAAACCTTCACCTAATTCATAACAACATGTTTTTTTCTAAACAGAATCCAAGTTTTATAAACAATGTGACTATATACCCACACATATAAAATGGTTTATATATTCATCAAAATATTGTGTAGGTGTTAATAAATGTGAGATTATGATAAATTAATGAAATTAATGGACGCATGGTGAGTCAGGGATGTTTAATGTAGGTAATTTTCTGTATTTAGCATCTTTAAAATTTTGGGAGGTGTTGAAACATGCAAAGTTTTATTGGGGAAGAAACACTATAAATTCACTTTGTTTTAAATAAATAAAACCAAAACATCAACTTTTAAATTCAATTCAATCAAGTTCTAATGAGCTGACTTCTAGAATCTGTATTGGTACCACTTTGACCATTATCCAACACAGAGTGGGTATTAGTAAATATTTTTAAAAGAATAAATGAATTATCAGGAAGGCTTTTTGGAAATCTTCCCAAACTATAAACATCGTCAAAATGGGAAAATCCCATGGAGGACCTGTTCTGTGGTTAATTAGAATGATCTCAATACAACAAGCAGCCTCCTTCGTAAGCCAGAACTATTTATCTTTTTGCTTCTAAATGAAGAAATAGAAAGAATGTTTATTGAATAAACAATGTCCAGCTGTCATCAAATCTGGCTTACCACACAGTCTCCTACTTGCCCATTAGCCCATGTGGCCAACCATATAACTTACTCCCTGAATTAAATATAATTCCCTAAATTAAATGTAATTCTCTTAATTAAAAGACATTACAGCTTTTCTGTATTCCTAGTTTGTTTGTTTTTTTTCTGTGGACAATATATCCTCCTCTCTATTTTCTTATAGCATAACCAAAGATCTTTATAAAAGAGCAATCATCTGATAAAACAATCTTTTAAAAAGATTTCTATTTCCTGATATCTGATGGAATAAAGACAGAAATCCTTAGCATGAGCTACATTTTCTTTTAGGTGCCATCGAGTCCCCTGTGAATCACAGTGACCCTATGTACAACAGCCCTAAACCCTGCTCTATCCTGTGCCAATCTCACTAACACCAACACACCTACCCTGATTACTCCAGTCACTGAATCAATTCACCTCATAGAGGATCTTCCTCTCCTGCCCTGGCCCTCCACCCTCCCAAGCATGACGTCCCTCTCCAAGGACTGGTCACTCCTTGCAACAAGTCCAGAGTATGTCAGATGAGGCTTCAGAATCTTTGCCTTCAAGGAGTAGCCTGGTTTAACCCTCTCCAGGATGAACCTGTTTGTTTTTTTAGCAGTACACGGTATTTTCAATACTCTTCTTCAACATCACAACTCAATGGCTTCTGTTTCTATACTTCCTAGGCATTGTCCAGTTCTCTGGCACATAGCAAGTGATTACAAAGACCATGGCCTATATCAGGCACACCTTAATCTCCAGAGTGACACCATTGCTCTTCAGTACTTTGGAGAGGTCTCTAACAGCAGACTTTCCCATCACAATATGTCTTTTCATTTCCTGGCTGCTAGTGCCAAGGGTGTTGACTGTGGAGCCAAGCAAACTAAAGCTATGAACAATCTCAATCTCTTCACCATCCATCCTGATGCTGCCAATTGACCCAGTGGTGAGAATCTTTGTCTTCTTGACATTGAGCCTCAATCCATATTGTAGGCTGCAGTCCTTGACCCTCTGCAGCAGGTGCTTCAGGTCCTCTTCAGTTTCAGCAAGCAGGGTTGTATCAGCTGCATAACGCAGATTGTTGGTAAATCGTCCACCAATTTTGACCCCACATTTCTCCTCATAGAGCCCAGCCTCCCGGATAATCTGTTCTGCATATAGGTTGAAAAGGTATGGAGATAGGACGCATCCCTGGCGTACACCCTTCCCAATTTTGAACCATGCAGTGTTCCCTTGCTCTGTTCTGACGACTGCCTCCTGGTCCAAGTATAAGATTCGCATTAGAACGATCAAGTGTTCTGGAATTCCCATTCTTCTCAGAGTCAGCCATAGTGTGTTATGATCTATACAGTCAACCGCCTTTGCATAATTAATGAAACAAAGATAGACATTCCTCTGGTATTCTCCGATTTCATCAAAGATCCATCTAACTTTAGCTATAATATCCCTAGTATCATGACCCCTTCTAAAGCCAGCCTACATTTCAGGCAGTTCTCTGTTGATGTGCTGTTTCAGTCATGTTTGGATAATCTTCAGTAGAATCTTGCTTGCATGTGCTTGCTATCAATGATATTGTTTAATAATTTCAACACTCTGTTGGGTCTCCTTTTTTTGAAATTGGAATATAGATCTCTTCCAGTCAGCTGGCCAAGTGGTTATCCTCCAGATTTCTTGACACAACATGGTGAGCACATCTAGGGCAGCATCTGTTAGTTGAGATATGTCAATTGGTAAACCATTAATTCTTGGGGCCTTATTTTTTTGCCAATTCCTTTAAAACAGGTTTAACTTCCTTCATCTCCACAGGCTCTTGCTCATATGTTGTTTCATGAATTTCTTCTGTGCTTGTCAATTCCTTTCAGTGCAGTGACTGTATATATTTCCATCTTTTAATTCTTCTTAGATCATTTAATATTCTGCTCAAAGCATACTTAAGTATAGGAACTTGAGGTCTGAATTTGTTCTTCAGTTCTTTTAGCTTAAGAAACGCTGAGTGAGTTCAGCATTTTTTTTATTTTTTGTCTCCAGCTCCTTGTATATTTCATTGTATTATTTGATTTTGTCTTCCTGCGCTGCAGTTTGAAATCTTCTGTTCAGCTCTTTAATATCTTGATTTCTTCCCTCTGCTTTGACTTCTTGGCACTCTAGTGCAATATTCAGATTCTATTCTGATATCCATTTTGGTCTTTTATTCTTCCTCTGTTTTTGCAATGACCTTTTACACTCTTCCTGGAAGATGCTCTTGATATCCTCCCACAACTCATCTGGTCCTCGCTCATTGGTGTTCAAGGCATCAAACCTGTTCCTGAGATAGTTATGAAATTCCAGTAGAATAGACTCAAGGTCATATTTTGATTCCCATGGATTTAATTGCTTTTTTCTTAGCTTCAATGTGAACTTGCATATGAGTAGTTGGTGGTCTGTTCCACAACCGGACCTGGCCTAGTTTTCACAGCTGATATTAAGCTTCTCCAGCGGTTCTTTCTACAGGTGTAATCACTACATTAGTTCATATAATCTACTCCCATTCGTATTTTGAGAAGCACATAATTCCTAAACCAACACTGTTTTCATACTCATTTATACTGGCTTCCTTTCTTTTTCTTGAGTATAGCATGCCAACAGGTATTTGTACCTGTGTGCTTCTTCTTTCTGCTTGGAAAGTTTTTTCATCCATTCTCAATTAATTCTTGCATTTCCTTTGGATTTCAACTTCATCTTACTTTCTTAGAAAATAATTTTCCCTGTGATATTTTCTTGAGGCATCCTAGACCTTTTTTATTTACATTTATCAAATTATTATTTTCTATTTTGTGTGATTTTGATTAATCTTTATGGCTTAAAACTAGATTTCAATTCTTTGAGGGCAAAGACTTTTTTAAAACTAAGAAACGATTGAATCCATAGTTCCTAGTGGCTCACTGCTAGCTAGAAACATGACAGAGTATAGCTAGACTGAAATATGACAAAGTAAAAGAACAAAGAAAGGAAAATAGCAAAGAAGAAAGAAGAAATAAAGAAAAAATAAAAGGGGAACAGAGAGAATTCAGTCACAGAAGTAAAAATTTCTACACATACTTTTTTTTCCCAAAACTGAAGGCATTTATGGGATTTCACTGTCTGATCAACAGTTCTGAATCGTTTATTTTTCCTCAGCTTTGAAGGCCCCAGCCAAATGAGTAAAACTAAAAGTCACACTATAGATATTATCAGAGAAAAAAATAAAGACAAATTTAGGATGTCTAATTAAAGCATAAATAGACTACCAAACATAATAAAAAATACACAACCAAGAAAAGACTAACTAGATGCATGGAACCTTCTTAAATTAAATTATTACATGCATTAAAAAATTTCTCCAGGAGAAACAAAAATAAAAAAAGACCAACACATAATATTTTATTAGTGTTATGAGATGCTGACTTTATTAAGTTATCCATGAGTTCAGAATCAGAATTTCTAAAGTGCAGTGTGATACCTCTATTATATATTAAGTATTAATTAAGCTAAGTATAAAATTATTGTCTGGGTCAAGTTAAAGATAGTTTGAATCATTATTTAAGCAAACACATCCAAAAAAAGCACATGAAAAACAGTGAAACACATGAAAACAGTGGCTTGACCAGTTCAGAGTCTATGTAAAATCAAAGTATCCATGCAAGAGACAGAAAGAATAATCATTTAGTAGATGTGGAAGTTTGGGGAGAAAAAACAGACATTTTTACTCCTTAATCTTGCTTCTTGCCTGAGACATGCAATAAGATTTTTAACTTTCACGTAGCCAAAATCTGCATAATTCTTCTCCTGCCATTTGCTTCTTATTTTTGCTCATAGAAAAAACCAAAACAAAAGACGAATTAAAAGCTGGAAATTTCCTCACCTTCTTAAGTCAAAGGGACTCTTTCCAGACTTGAACAAGGTAACAGATTAGACAACTATCATTAAAGGACTTCAGGGTCCAGAATAGCTTGCCTATTTCTCAAGAGCAAGACTAACTGCAGTGGTACAAAATAACAAAACTATTATCAGGGATTAGTTGATAAATGTCCTATACAAGATCTAAAGCAAAAAACTCACCGCTTATTTAGAACAGACACTGTTTAGAAGGGGGAAAAAAATTAACAACCTGCCAAAATGAAAACATTAAACCTGACTATGAATTATTTACCACCACCACTCTGCCACATTGACCACTAATGATTGTTTACCATGTGGACCTCTTTTCTGATGATTAACTCTTTCTTTTTTAATAAGATAATTGGTAGAAGCATCTGCATTGGGCTAGACAGACTAATTAAGGATATATGCAGAATACACAAACGGTGTTAAAAATGAAAGACCCCAGTAAGGAGGGTGAATTTTGTTCTGTTGTTTGTACAATTACTGACCAAAGCATACCTATGTGCCTAGTCTGTAATTGCCAGGTTTCTCTGCAATGCACACAACTCCTGTTTTGCAATCATGGCAAATTCTTGTCAATGCCGGTGGCCAAAAAGCCTATCTCAGACGAAGCACTTCAGATCATTGTATAATTATAAGTATACAGTATTCACTTTGATATTTTGTGTGTTCTGGAACTTGTATGCAGAATGGTGTAGCCAAGAATAAGAAAGTGGAAGATGATATTTTATAGATTCTCTGGAATATCAAGAGAGTGGACAGTACAGTTACTTTTCCATTGTGTTTTATTTTATGCTAATTTATTTACAAAGTTCAAATACATTGTTTTTCATACCAGATCTTTCCAATTTCCTTAATCCCCCATCCTATAATTAACTACTTCACTCTCTTCTCATCCTCACCCCTCTCCCCCTCTCCTTCCACTCTTCCCCCTTTTGGGTTCTCATTCTCATTCTACAGTAATGGTTTTGCACAGTATTTGTCCTTATTGGACTGACTGACTTAATTCACTCAGCATAATGCTCTCCAGTCCCTTCCAAGTTAGGTAGTAATTTACAGAATCATTGCTCCTGAATGCTTCATGGTATTGTATTGTGTGAATATACCACAACTTCTCAATTCATTTGATTGTTGTTGGACTTCTGGGCTGTTTCTATGTTTTTGCAATGGTAAATAATGCTGCTATGCACAATGGTGTACAAGTCTCCATTTCTGCCTCAGTTCTTATTTTCTCAGGGTATATTCCAAGCAATAGAATAGCTTGGTCATATGGTATTTCTGTGTTAAGCCTTTTGAAGAAATGCCATCTGTCTTCCAGAATGGTTGTGCCATGTACAATCCTACCAACAAAGTATAAGAGTTCTTATCTTTCCACATCCTCTCCAACATTTACTATTTGCTGTCTTGTTAAACTTTGCCACTGTTATTGGAGTGATATGTTATCTTATTGTGGTTTTGATTTTCAACTCTCTTATGGCCAGTGATTTTGAGCATTTCTTCATTTGAATAAAGATACTTTTAAGGAAGGGTAAGAACATTTGCTCTAGCATTTTGATCCTGCTGTTGGTGGGTTTTGGTTGGTTGTTTTCCAGTTTCCAATTTTAGAATGTTTAAAACATAAGATAACAACCCTAAAAAAATCTAAACGTCAGATCCTGTCAATTCTTCTACTCAGTGATTTCAGTCTATAAGTGACTTTTTTTCCCTTTGTTTTAGGTTTTCTTGGCATGAAATTAAACATACTTGTACTGGTGTGTTTACATATTTGTGCGGTATAATAAACCCTATGAAATCTCAGTTTAGAGAAAAAACCCAAAAACCAAATCCAAATCACCAGAATCATATCCTCCAATATACTGGAAAGGGAACTTGGGTAGACTGTTGGTAAGGAACTGTGCTGTTAACTGAAAGACACGCTTTTCAAATCCAGCATCTGTGGTGTGGAAGAAAGACGGGCAGTCTCTTCCCCTGCAATTTACAGTTTCTGAAAACCTGCTAGAGGGTCACCTATGAGTTGTTTTCAACTCAATGTAACAAAAACAACAACATACTTGAAAGAAGTCATAATTGCTTTGTTATTAAGCATTTATGAATGTTCATTTGGTGACTGGAAAGAATGCATATTTTGAAATGTATGTGTGTATTTTTTTCATAGATTACAAACACAAATTAATTTCAATTAATTTGAAAGATCAGCATTAAGAAAAATTTCTTCTGCTGTTTTTTAATATTTCTTTCCCTTTTCTTGTTTACAATAGTTTTTATGACTTTTGGATATGGACTTTTCCAAGAAATTGTTTATTGCACAATTTCCAAGGTGATAGCATGCTCTTGTACACAAAAATTGAATAACTATATCTCTGATTAGTACCATTTAATATCCTTTACTTCTAAATATTTTTATGTTCTGGGTCCGCCCCCCCCACCCTGATTAGTCTTAAGTATCTACCTCTTGTGTTTCCTAAAGTGATTTAAACTATTTACTTACTAATAGCACTCTTATGGTCTTAATTTTCCCCCCTACATCTGAAACTGATATCTAATTTAATATTGAGGATGAAATATCACAACTACTCAATTTCAACATTGTAAGTTTTCTTAAAGTTCTTCTATGTGATTAATTCAT
The DNA here is from genome assembly GCF_000299155.1 of Elephantulus edwardii. Classification (NCBI taxonomy): domain Eukaryota; kingdom Metazoa; phylum Chordata; class Mammalia; order Macroscelidea; family Macroscelididae; genus Elephantulus; species Elephantulus edwardii. The sequence goes on from NW_006399949.1 coordinate 2,724,777, forward strand.
ACAAATTACTCTAATTTTTCTCTTGTCTAACATCCTTCCTTCGTGATCTCCCTATCAGACAAGGCAAATTGTAAGTCAAAGAGCAAAGGAATGTCTTGTTGTGGTCCAAGCAGATCAGTCTCAATGAATGGAGAAATGGTATGGGAATAATAGAGAGTAGGTTTGGAGAAGGAAAACCAAAAATTTCCAGTAACACACATACACACACAGAGATTAGAACTGTAAATGAGTACTTTCATATTACTTGAAAACTTTCACTTGTGGATTGTTTTCATCTTTTTATTTTGATTTGTGTTCTTTTGTTAACCACACTACGTAAGTGAGACAGATAAGAAGATTGTTGTTGTTGTTTCACGATTGTGTCGGAATTGAGCATAGCTGACCCTTCAGCGGGTTTTCAGAAGCAGTTAATCACATGGGAGGAAACTGCCCATCCTTCTTCCCGGAGTGGCTGGTGATCTTGAACTGCATGCCTTTGGGATTGCAGCGCAGCTTCTTGCCACTAGTGCACCAGAGCTCCCTAAGCTAATATTATCAACATAATTTAGAGGCAAGAAGAAAAATCACAAAAAATACATACATTTTTATGAAATTGTTAGAAAGTTTAATAATAAGAAAACCTAAATCATATCGGCTTCTTTTTGTTGTGTACCACGAAGTCAGAACTGACCCATAGCTGATCCTCCGGTGGGTTTTCAAAGACGGTTACTCACATGGAAGGAGATGGCCCATCCTTCTCCTGCAGAGCAGCTGGTGACCCCTAACCACGTGCTTTTAGGATTGCAGAGCAGTTTCTTGCCACTAAGCCACCAGAGCTCCCTGGTTTACAATCTTAAATTACATCTTAGAGGGATATATTTGTGTGGTAAAATAACAAAAATAGTAAAAAAGATCATTGTTAAAATATAAGTAAAAATTATCTTTCACAGAGAAGAATATTTGCTGTTAGGAAAAGAATATACAGGGGGTTCTTAAATGTCCATGTGGTGTATTTAGTGACTTTGTTGAAGTTTACATGGATTTTTTTCCTATTCCAAACCAAATGTCTTTGCTGTAACACTTTTATTTCTCATAATAAAGAACATAATTATTGAACTTGTGGTTTGAGTCCAGAAGACCTAGGAAGCTTCCAACTTTTGTGAGGTTAACTGTTCCCGTATGTTGAGAGGTGGAGGAAAATGTCTCTCCTGGGACATTAAACTCTCTCTAAAAATCTCCTCCCAAATTCCTGCCTCCAGTCAAGTTTGTGCAATTACAACTATAGCCAGAAATCCCACTCCAGGCCAAGACTTTCCAGTTAGTAACTTGCTCTGGAACATCACTTGGCTTCTAATGGACTGGAGTCCATGAATGGAAAAGGGATAGTGTGAGCAGCCTGTATCCAGCGCTTAACCTGTCCCATTTCAAATCCATGAATAATTCAGTACTGCATGTGAATCAGACAAACACTCTGAAATTATATCTTAGAAGACCAAACAATATTATAAGGAAAAGAACAATTAACTTCGGTGAGGATTCATTGAAAGTTTCAATTAAAGAAGTTACAGTTTACCTGAACCTTCAAGTAGTGACAAATTTTAAGTATATATTTATATTTGTATGTATTGAAACATATAATAGTTTACAAAAATAACAATAACAACAATAATAATAGTAGTTATTATTGTTGTTGTTGTTAAGTGCCATCGAGTTGTAGGAGACTCATAGTGACCCTATGAACGAAAGTCCTCGACAGTTGCATGACTTTCATCCTTTCTCCATGTTCATAGGGTTTCCTGAGACAAGCTATTATATGGAAGTGAATGCCACTCCTGCTTCCAAAATAGTTATTATTATTGTTATTATGAACATTAGGAGCTTAGTGGCATAGATGTCAAGGGAAGCTTGAGAAGACAAAGCAAACTATTATAACAAAATGCACAAAGACATAAATTTGGAGAATAAAAAAGGAAGAACAGGTTCAGAAAAGGTTCAGCATTTCTCAAGCTGAAAGAACTAAAAAAAATCAAGCCTTGAGTTGCAATACTTAGAGATGTTGTGGGCAAAATCTTGACTGATCTAGGAAACTTTAAAAGAAGATTGAAGGCATACACAGAATCACTGTGTCAAAAAGAAATTGCCAACATTGAAATATTTCAGGAAGTACTGTATGAACAAGAGCCAATGGTAATGAAGGAGGAAGTTCAAGGTACAGTGAAGGCACGAACTAAAATAAGTCCCCAGCAATCAATGGGCTACCATTTGACATGTTTCAGATTGTAGATGCAGCACTGGACAGTCTCACCAGTCTTTCAGAAAATTTGAAAGACGGCTGGCTGGCCAACTGACTGCAGGAGATCACTGTTTGCGTCCATTCCCAAGAAAGGTGATTCAACAGAATGTGAAAATCATCAAACAATTTTAATACTATTACATGTGAGCAAAATACTGCTAAAGATTATTTTTAAATGACTAGAATAGTTTACAGACAGATATTCAAGCTGGCTTTAGATGGGGCCATGGCTCCAGGAGTATCATTGCAGATGCCAGATGGATCCTGACTGAAAGAACATACCGGAAAATGTCTATTTTTACTTTATTAACTATTCAAATGCATTTGACTGTGTTGATCATAACAAGTTATGACCAACATGGAAAAATAATGGGAACCCCAAAACACTTAATTGTGCTCATGCAAAACCTAGACCTCGATATTAATGATATTGTTATCCAACAATATCATTAATATCACATCTAAGCAAAATATTACTGAAGAAGATAAAAAAAAATGGCTAGAATTGTACATTGGTAGAGAACTGCCAGAAGTTCAAGCTGGATTTAGAAGAGGATCTGATACCAGGGATATTATTACTGTTGTCAGATGAATCTTGGTTGACAGCAGAGAATATAAGAAGAATGTCTAATTTGTTTATTGACTATGCAAAATTATATGATTATGTGGGTAATAACAAACTAAAATAACACTGAAGAGAACAGGAATTCCCGAAGACATAATTGTGCTTATACAAAACCTACACATGGATCATGAGGCTGTTGCTAAAACAGAATGAGGAAACACTGCATGGTTTAACATCAGGAAAGGCATTTGTCATGGTTTTATACTCTTTCCAACTCTCTCCAAACTTTTTTAGTCTGCATGGTGAACAAATCTTTCAGAAAGCTGGTATTTATGAAGAAAGCTATTGTATCAAGGTTAGAGGAAGACTCATCAACAACCTGTATTTTGCAGATGACACAACCTTGGTTTCTCAAAGTGATGAAGACTTGAAACCCTTGTTGCAGAAGACCAAAGACTATATAGCTTGTAATATGGATTACATCTCAACATCAAGAAAATAAAAATCCTCACCATCAGGCCAATAGGCAGCAACATGATAAATGTAGGAAAGATTGAAACTTTCCATAATTTCATTTTGTTTGAATCCAAAATCAACACTATTGGTACCAATAGACAATAACATAGACATAGTAGCAGAAAATCTGCTGTCAGGGACTCTCCAAAGTACTGAAGAGCCATGATGTCACCTTAAAAAGTAAGGTGTGCCTGACTCAGGCCATAATCTTTTCAAACACCTGCTATGCATCTGAAATCTCGACAATGAATAAGGATGACAGAAGAAAGATCAGTGTCATGGAGTTTTGGCAGTCCATGGGATGTTCAAAACTTATCTCCAACACCAGTAAAAGAATATCTCATGGACTGCCAAAAGAATAAACAGATATGTCTTGGAGAAAGTACAGCCAAAGCGATCCTTAGAGGCAAAGATAGTGAAACTTCATCTCATATACCTTGAGCATGTTGTTAGGAAAGGTGATTCATTGGAAAAGAACATCATACTTAGGAAGGTGGAAGGTCAGTGAAGAAGAAGAAAATCCTCAAGGAGATGGACTGACCCAGTGACTGAATATTGGAGGGTGTTAGGAAGGAGAAGGAGGCCTCTGGACAGGGAAGATTGCCTACCTCCGGATAAGTGTAAGCCTATCTGACCCATCAGCCCTTAATATGGGATAGAGAACACTCTCCCGGGTTTGGCTGTTCTTGCTTGAAAACATCGCCATCCAGAAAAAAAATGGCTGCTGCATCTGTTGAGCTGGGAGTGGTCTGCACTGGGCTGAGGTTCTCCTGTCCAGTCTGCATACTCCACATCTACAAACCCACCCCATCCTGTCTTCCTGTGTACTTGCCTGTATATAAGCACACTGTAACCCCCAATAAGTTTGAGTTGAATCTCTGAAGCACTACTGGAGTGGTGTGTCTCTGTTGTGCTTACCCCCACCAGGGTGTTGCTGCTCCCCACCAGCAAATGGACAGTGACAGCTGAAGCTATAAGATCAAGTAGATCAGACATGCTAAGGATGGCACAGTATGAGACAGGGTTCAGATATATGATTCATAGGGTCACTATGAGTCACACTTGACTCAATAGCACTTAACAACAATGAGAACAGCAGCAAAGTACATTAATTTGTCGAGCTGTTAAGCAAAAATTTGGTAGTTCTAATCCACCAACCACACAACATGGGAGAAAGATGAGGCAGTTGCTTCCCATTAAGATTTGTAGTCTTAAAAGCCTGAGGCAGAGTGGCATTTAGAATCAGATTGAAGGCAGTAGATTCATGTTGACATTTAGATTTACAGGAAACAGTACAGAGACTTCCTATATACCCTCCACTCAGCTTCCCCCAATACTCACATCTTCAAAAGAAATGTTTTTATACATCTATATGCATATTTATTTTCTATATATGAGAGTGACAAAAAGCTGCACTGCAATCCTGAAAGCACATGGTTTGAATCCACCAGTTGCTCCATAGAAGAAAGATGAGAAATCTCCTCCTTTTGTGTCTCTGAACTGCCTCTGAAAACCTAGCAGTCGTTCTGACCGTATAGTACAGAACAAAAACAACATACAGCGTAAAGAGCCCTGATAACATCGTCCTTAACGAGTCACACTACTAACAGGATGACTGAACAGCTCTGTTGGTTTGAACCCACAAACCACTCCATGGGAAAAAGGCAACCTCTTCCCATTTAATTTACATAAAACCTTATGGAGGGTTGCTATGAGTTGGTTTGACTTAACAGAAATGAAATTTTTTTATCTATATGGTTATGTGTCAAAAGCCAAGAGTTGCTGCTGATATTGCTACTTCTAATCGGACACCAGGAGATGCATTCTAATCTCCATGATAGAATAAGGTTCTCATTATCTATGTAAAGAAGCTCTCAAAAAAAAAAAAAAAAGAAGAAGAAGCTCTCTACATTAATGTCAACAAAAATACAGAGGTTCAAAAACCTTGGTTTTACTGAATGAAGTGACCAAGTTTTACATAGATCAGGTGACAAGATGAGAGATGAACTATGAAATGTTCCCAGGAATTAGAGAAAGAAAGAGCTAAAGATAATGTAGATAAATGTAATTTAAATTATTAAATTCATGTAAAAAGGTATGACTTATTATCAGCCTGATGATTGGAAAGTAAAGTTGTTTTCTAATGATGTACATTTACTGACTTATTAACCATTTAGCCTGCTATCAGAGCACTTTTTCCACCAAATCCCTTTTTCTTACCTCCCAATTATACGTTTCAAACACTCAAAATGAAAGAGTTTTGATTCCTTAAAAGTGGGATTGGCTGAGTAGGAATTTATTTCTTTTCTCATGATCTCTGCAGCACTCTGGATGTTTTCTTTCAAAATTCTAGACAGTGGTGTAAAATTTTGTTTCTTGGAAATTAATAGGCGTGCGTTTTGGGTGTGGGGTTGCTATTGTCTGGTAAAATGTTATATAGGTTTCCTTTTTGAGCTTAAGATTTATAAGCGGTATGTGTAATAGCCTTTTGTATTCAAGGTTATAATTTTTATTGAACAATACAGGTATACACATTCACCACAGGAAAGTAATATAATTTTGTGTTGGATAAGTCTCTCCTATGATTATGCAATACTTTTAAAAGACCCTAAAAACCAAAAAGTCAAACAATGAAACCAAATCCAATGCCTCTGAATCCCTTCCAAGCCTTATATCTGTCCCATAGGATCCCAAAACGAATGTCTTCACAAAAGCAGACAGTCTCATCTTTTTCCCTGTAGAGTACCTGTGAGTTCATTTTTATTTTAATGAAATGCTTTAACCACTGTGTCACCAGAGTTCCTTGTAACAGGTGTAGGAACAGTTAGTGATTCCCTCCATTCACTTAAATGTGCCTATTTTCTGTTATACAGGTTAGTTTAGCCCTGTCTGTTAAAGGAACACTACTAGATTCAACCCCAAAGGCATGCAATTTTAATCCACCAGCTGCTCAGTGGGAGAAAAATGAGCTATGTCCTTTCATGCGATTAACAGCCTCTGAAAACCTGCTTGGGGGGTTAGCTATGGGTTGAGTTCTGACTCAATGGCACACACAACAATTCTCTCAATTAACTTAAATGTATCTATTTTCCATTATGCAGGTTAGGTTGGTCCTTTCTGTTAAGTCAAGACTACTAAATGATTTTCACTTTATAATAAATGTGGTCTCTATCTATGCTGGTTGGCATAAAGGTCAGTGCAAAGTTGAGTAAGGCATAACACACCCATTCTCTTTCCTACACTTCTGCATCCAACTCTGTCAGACCAGAGAGGTTTCAACAACATTTCCAACTTCCCTTCTGACATGTACAAACTGTGAAATTGTCACTTCTTACAAGAAGAAAAGCCAACAGCTGAAAAAAAAATCAACAGAAGATTAAAGTCACAAGAGAAACAATCCCTTTCAAAATGTGGAATTTAGGAATACAGTCAAAATCAGTTTATCTGGAACAGAAGTTTCTAGAGTTTACAAACTTATCTGAAACCAAAAGCCCTCTCAAACTCAGTTGCCAGTGAGTGACCATGACTCACAGGGACACTAGAATACAGAGTAGCAGATAAGAGATAGAACTGTTTAAAAGAAATATATGATTAGATATTATTTGTAACAAGAGTTCAGAATAAGAGCTGCATAGCAAAGTGGACTGGGGGACAGAATTATAATAATGAAAGATTGGGGTTGGGTGGGCAGGGAGGAAAATGTGCAACAAGGAATGAATGGAGGTAAATAAAATAAAGAACAAACAAAAACCTCAAACAATACACACACACACACACACGTGCTCAAAGACGAGTATAACTGTCCCATGTATCCAAAGCTGTTAACTCTTCAGAAGCACATCACATACCTTTCTCCTGCAGACTGGTAATGAATTTGAACTGCTAATCTTTTTGTTAAGAATCAAACACTTTAACTACTGTGCCACCTTCAGAAAGGACGTTATTGTTGTCAAGAATCATTCATAACACTTTTCGAAACTGACATTATTGCTAAGTGTTTTTGAGTTGATTCTGACTCATGTTGGCCATCTGTACAATAGAACAAAGTACTGCCTTGTCCTGAGCTGTCCTCACAAGTGACTGCTTGTTTTTTGAAACTCATTGTTAAAACCACTGTGCCAGTCCATCTCTTTGATGACCTTCTTCTTTTTACCAAGCATCATGGTTCTCCCAGGTGTTAGTCCCTCCTGAAAACCTCAGACTATAAAGCTATTGCTATTAGTTGCTGTCAAGTTGACTTTGATTCTCAGTAAGCCTACGTTTGATAGAATGAGACCACTGCCACATCTTGCATCATGCTTACAATTGCTGCTCTGCTTAAGTCCATTGGTGCAGCCAATGTGTCAATAATCCTCCTTCAGGATCTTCTCTTTTTGATAACTTTATTTTATGGAGCATATCTTTTTCCAAGAGACAAGTCTGTCTTGACAGAATTTCCAAACCAGATGAAAGAAAAGCTTACCGTCTTTCTTTCTAAGGCACGTTACAGCTGCACTTCGAAATAAATTGTGTTTGTTTTATTGTCAGTATGTGGCATATCCAATATTCTTCACCGACATCACAATTTAAAGGCATCAATTCTTCTTCAGTATTCTTTATTCACTGTCTGACTTAACATGCGCTTGAGGGGGATATAAAAGATCAAGCCTGGTGTTAGGTGCACCATAGTCCTTGAAGTGATAACCTTGCTCTCTGACATTAAAGAGTTTAAACCAAACAGTGAAAGAATAAATAACTGGTAATTCTGACAAATTTCTTGCATGATAATGAGAAAATCTCAGGGTATCTAATCATAAGTAGCACACCACATTCCTGTGAGTTTTACTGGCAGAAAATAATTGGGTTTTCAAGTGGAAGATCTGAGAAAAATCCTTTCCTGGCATTGGTAAAGCAATTTGAAATGTAATCATTGTGAAATATGCAATTAATCTCCATAAGAAAGATCTATTGTTCAGGATTAAGAGTTTGTTTTTGTTGGTGCTTGAGGTTGTCAAGTTAATTTTAGCTCCTAGTGATGTCATGTGGCACAGTAGAACAGTTTCATAGGGTTTTGTGAGCTGGGATCCTTTACAAGACCTTGTAGTCAGACCTTTCTCCTACAGAGCCACTGGGTTGATTCAAACCTTGAACCTTTCAGTTGGTAGTGGGACGAGGGAAACAGCCACTTTTCCCCTTTAATCTTCTTCACTCTTCCTTTCTCAAATTAGGGTGTGGGAGGTTTATAACATTGGGCAAACACTTGTGGATGTCATATGAAGAGATACAGATTAACTAAAAGTTTGATGTTTTAATCATAATATTCAACAATGTTCCCTCAACTTCACATCTTACCACTATACCAGCAGGACTAGTATAACTAAGAGTGGATTACAATTGATCAAGTAGAGCTAGTACTTTCTCTGTTGCTGATGTTAGGTGCCATCAAGTTGAGGAAAACTCATAACAAATCTGAAAAATAGAACTGACCCTGTCCTATCTTGTGCCATCCTCATCATCTTCAACACACTTGGGCCATTGAGGCAATCACTGTGTCAGTTGATCTCATTGAGGGTCTTCCTCTCTTTTGTTGACCTTCATCCTCGCCAAGGATGATGTCCATTTCCAAGGGCTATCCTCTTTTGTCAACATGCCCAAAATATAAGAGATGAAACTTTGTCATCTTTGTCTCCAAAGAGTACTCTGGCTGTACTTATCCCAAGAGATAGCTGTTTGTTCTTTTGACAGTTCATGGGATACTTAATACTTTTCTCCAGTATTCCAAACCATCACTCTAAGCTCTTAGATGCACAGTAAGTGATTGGAAAAAATCATGACCTGAATCAGGCACACCTTAGTCCTCAAACTGACATCATTGCTCCTCAGTATTTTGGAGAGGTCTTTGACCATTAAAGCACTTTCCCAGTGCAATACATCTCCTCATATGCTGACTGTTGGTAGCAAGGGTGCTAATTATTAATCCAAGCAAGATGAAATAATTTATAATTTCAATCTTTTCTCCATTTATCCTGATGTTGCCTATTGGCTTAGTGATGTTGTTGTTATTGTTAGGTGTATGACTCACAGCAACCCTATGAACAAAAGATCTGAAACTAGTCTGCCGTCCTCACACTACCTGACACACAAGAGCCCATTGCAGCAGTCACCTTTTCAATCCACATGGTTGAGGGTCTTTCTCTCCATTGCTGACCCTCCACGCTACCCCACATCATGTCTCTCTCCAAGGAATAGCACCTCCTAGAAACATGTCCAAAGTATGTGAGGCAGAGCCTCATAGTTTTTGCCTCCAAAGATCACCCTGGCTGCACCATCTCCAAGACATAACTATTAGTTTTCTTGGCCATCCATGGATTGTCCAGTGCTATTCTCCAACGCCACAGCTTAAAGACATCAATTCTTTTTCTATCATCCTTGCTCATTGTCCAGGTCTCAGATGCATAACTAATAACTGGAAAGACCATGGCCTGAATCAGACACACCTTAGTCTTCAAACTGATGTCACTATTCCTCAATAATTCAGAAAGGTCTCTAACTTCAGATTTTTGTTATTTCCTAACTGCTCATACCAAGGGTATTAATTGTGAATCCAAGCAATATGAAGCTGTTGACAACTTAGTGATGAGGGCCTTTGTTTTCTTGATCTTAAGAGGTAATCCATTTTGCAGGCTAGTCCTTGATTCTCTGCAGCAAGTCTGGCTCACTTTCAGCAAGCAAGGTTGTGTCATTTGCATGACTCAGGTTCTTGATGTGTCTTATCTATACACTGATGTCACATTCCCCTTCATAGAGTCCTGCTTCATAAATTATTTGTTCAACAAATCATTGCATGTTGCAGTTTTTGTTAGGTGCCATTGAGTATTATGTACAGCAACCCTATGATCAACGTATTTGAGTCCTATCCTGTACCACCCTCATCATCTTTGATACACTCTAGCCCATTGCTACAGTCACTATGTCAACTCATCTTGTTGAAGGTCTTTTTACTCTTTCACATACCTTCCACCTTTCCAAGCACGATGCCTCTTTCCAAGGAGTACAGTTTTGTAGCAACATACCCAAAGTATGTGTGATGAAGCTGCACTATCTTTACCTTGAAGGAGCTGCACCCTGGCTGCACTTTTCCCAAGACATATCTGTTTGTTCTGTTGGCAGTCCGTGGGATATTCAGAGCTCCTCTCCAACACTACAACTCACAAGCATCAATTCTTCTTTATCTCTATTCATTTTTCAGTTCAACAAATTGAATAGGTATAGAGAAATGATACAACCTTGATACACACATTTACAGATTTTAAATCATGTAGTGTTCCCTTGCTCTGTTTGGACAACAGATTCTTGGTCTAGTTATAGGTTTCATACGAGCATAATTGATTGTTCTGCAATTCCCATTCTTTCCAATGTTAGCTGTAGTTTATCATAATCTACACGGTCAAATGCCTTCACATAACCTGGAAGTTCAAAATCAGGAGTAGATACAAAACATAAAGCTATTCAAAATTCTTAAGACCTAAATTGTAGCTAGGTGTGTGTGAGTTAACTCTAACTCATAACAACCCTATAAACAAGAGGAAAAAAATTCCCCATACTATGCTCTCCTCACAATCGTTGTTATATTTTAATCCATTGGTACTATGGAAAACGTTAAACACAACCTAATATGCAAATAGCATGCATCCTCATACTAATGGTGTAGTTATTTCTATTGTTGTTTTTATGTGCCATAAATTCACCTGTTACTCATAGCGACCCTATGTACAGCAACCCAAAACCCTGCTATCATTTCTATTATCTGATATAATTTACTTCCAAAGAACAGTCTTTAAAAAGGCAAAATTGTTCTTCAAAGGGCCAACAACAATAAACCAGTCTGAAGACGCGAACCACTGTTAGAAGCAGATTCAAGTTTGAGAATTATTTCACACATAAATGTCAGAATTATTTAAAACAACAAGTGCCGGACTCGCTCAACATTTCTTAAGCTGAAGGAGTTGAAAAAACAAATTCAAGCCACGGATGGCAATACTTAAAGTTAGTTTGGGTAGAATGTTGAATGATCCCGGATGTATAAAAAGAAGATGGAAGGAGTACACAGAATCACTGTATCAGAAGGAATTGGCTGACACAGAGGAATTTCATTAAATAATATATGAGCAAGAACCTATGGTGATGAAGGAGGAAGTTCAAGTTGCAAAAAACAAAGATTCAGGAGTTGACTGCATAACAATTGATTTATTTCAACAAACAGACACTGCCCTGGATGTGCTCACTAAGTTGTGCCAGGAAATCTGGAGGACAGCCAGCTGGCAAGCTGACTGGAAGAGATCGATATTTGTTCCCATTCCAAAGAAAGGTGACATCATTGATATTACATGCTAGCAAGATTCCGTTGAAAATTATCCAAAAATGTTAAGAACAATATGTCAACAGAGAACTGCCAGATGTGCAGGCTGGATTTAGAAGAGGTCGTGGTACTAGGGATATTATAGACAATGTTTAAATGGATCTTGGCAGAAAGCAGAGAATACCAAAGGCATGTCTATCTGTGCTTCATTGACTCTGCAAAGGCTTGTGTGGATCACAACAAGCTATGGCTGACTCTGAGAAGAATGGGAATCCTAGAACATTTGATTGTGCTAATGTGAAACCTATACTTGGACCAAGAGGCAGTTGTTGGAACAGAGCAGGGAGACAATGGATGGTTCAAAATCAAGATAGAGGTCTGTCGGGGATGTATTTTGTCTCCATACCTTTTCAATCTATATGCAGAAGGAGAAATGTGGCATCAGGATTGGTGGAAGAATCCTCAACAACCTGTGTTATGCAGATGACACAACCCTGCTCGCTGAAACTGAGGAGGACCTGAAACACTTGCTGCAGAAGGTCAAGGACTGCAGTCTTCAATATGGATTGAAAAGCAGTATCAAGAAAACAAAGCTTCTCACACTGGACCAATTGGCAGCATCAGTATGGATGGTGAAGAGATTGAGATAGTTAACAGTTTTAGTTTACTTGGCTCCACTGTCAACACTCTTGATAACAGCAGCCAGCAAATCAGGAGATGAATTGCACTGGGAAGGTCAGCTGTGAGGGACCTCTCAAGAGTACTGAAGAGCAACGACGTCAGGCTGGATACTAAGGTGCGTCTGATCTGGGCTATAGTCTTTGCAATTACGTTCTATGCATCGGAGAGTTGGACAGTTAATAGGGATGATAGAAAGAGAATTGATGCCTTTGAGTTGTGGTCCTGGAGAAGGGTGTTGAATATACCATGGACTGCTAGGAGGACAAACAGGTTTGTCCTGGAGAGGGTGAAGCCAAAATGTTCCCTGGGGTCAAGGATTCTGAAGCTTCTTCTGACATACTTTGGGCATGTTGCAGGAGGAACTCGTCCTTGGAGAGGGACATCATGTTTGGGAGAGCGGAGGGGCGGCGCAGGAAAGGAAGACCTTTGATGAGATGGATCGATTCTGTGATTGAGGTGGTGGGAATGAGTGCATTTGAGACGGCGAGGTTGGCACAGGATAGAACGGCATTTAGGGCTCTTGTACACAGGGTCGCTTTGAGTCACAAGAAACTCGATGGCACACAACAACAACGACTAAGATCAATACATTGTAAAAAAATGGAAACTCAGAGGAGTGGAGAGATGTGCCTCAGTTTGCACAGAGAATGTACAAGAACAAGAGGTGACAAGCTGACTATGAGGTATTTATGAGAAGATAGTTTGCAAACATTTAGACATTTGTAATTCGTGGAGAGGTGAGGACAAGTGTAAGTTGTGACACCATCTTCCAAACACTGCTGAAGCTGAACGCCTGCAAGTAGATGCAGTTTCTAAACGAACTTTTTTTTTTGAGACAAGATGAAGGCCAAGATCTGCGTCATCTGATTAATGATCAAGGCTTGGAGATAAAAAAGGGGGGGAAATCTACAAAGCAAACTAAAATTAGTGTGGAAAACACTATCTGTACAGTTGAGTGGGAATCTAAAATAAAACCAGGACAGCATAATGTCATAGAACGTGATTCCAGAATTCAAATATTTTACATAAGTTAGTAAATTTCAATCAAGCAACTAAAGCAAGAAAATTGTTGGCCAAGTATTGGCTTAAATAGGTCGCTAATAGAAGGAAGGTCTGGTGGCTTAGTAACAAGGATTTGTGTTGTCAACCTAAAGGCACACAGTTCAAACCCACCAGTTGCTCCAAGGGAGAAAGATGGAGCCTCTCCTCCCATGGGATTCACAGCCTCTAAATATTCACTGAAGAGTCAGCTGTGAATTGATTCTGAGTCAACAATACACAACAACAGCAAGAATGAAATTTTGAAGTATTATCCATGAAGAGAGCAAAGGTCATGAAAAAGAGGAGAAAGAAAACAAAACAAAATGGATGTCAGAAGAGAGCTTCAAAATTGCACTACAATGTCCAGAAGACAAAACAAAGGGAAGAGATGCCGAAGTAAAGAGTTAAACAGAAGATTTCATAACTCAGCCAGAAAAGGATGAATACTGCATAATACCACTGTTATAAAGCATGGGGCTTGAGGGGAACCTAAGAAAAGAGGGGTTAAATAATGAACACTGCACTGGAACAGATGAACAAAAGAACTGTTTAAAAGGAATATATGATTGGGCTTTACTTGTAAAACAACAGTCCAGAGTAAAAGGTGCATAGCAAAGTAGACTGAGGATGAGGTCGAGGGGGAAGGAAGAAATTATGCAACAATGAATATTTTGTTGTTGGGTTTTTAAAGTGAACTTGGGGGGAAGAAAATGTGCAATAATGAATGAACAAATATTCAACTTTTCTGTATACTTTCATTAAAATCACGATTAAAAAATAAACTTCAAACCATGAAAAAAATATTTCAAAGGGCAGCTCAAAAAGACAAAGCAAAGTATTAGAGTGGAATTTATAGAGGTCTAGAATTGGAGATCAAGTGTTCTGGGATTCCCATTCTTCTCAGAGTCAGCCACAGTCGTCAGAACAGAGCAAGGGAACACTGCATGGTTCAAAATTGGGAAGGGCGTATGCCAGGGATGCATCCTATCTCCATACCTTTTCAACCTATATGCAGAACAGATTATCCGGGAGGCGGGGCTCTATGAGGAGAAATGTGGGGTCAAGATTGGTGGACGATTTATCGACAACCTGCATTATGCGGATGACACAACCCTGCTTGCTGAAACTGAGGAGGACCTGAAGCGCCTGCTGCAGAGTGTCAAGGACTGCAGCCTGAAATATGGATTGAGGCTCATTGTCAGGAAGACAAAGATTCTCACCACTGGTCCAATTGGCAGCATCAGGATGGATGGTGAAGTGATTGAGATTGTACACAGCTTTAGTTTGCTTGGCTCCATAGTCAACAGTCAGCCAGGAAAGTAAAAGGCGCATTGCCATGGGAAATTCTGCTGTTAGGGACCTCTTCAAAGTGCTGAAGAGCAATGGTATCTCTTTGGAGACTAAGGTGTGTCTGATACAGGCCATGGTCTTCGCAATCACCTGTTATGCATCAGAGAGTTGGACAATGACCAAGGAGGATAGAAGAATTGATGCCTTTGAGCTGTGGTGCTGGAGAAGAGTATTGAGAGTACCATGGACTGCTAGGAAAACAAACAGATTTGTCCTGGAAATGGTTAAACCAGGTGGCTCCTTGGAGGCAAGGATTCTGAGGCTCCATCTAACATACTTTGGACATGTTGTGAGGAGAGACCGGTCCTTGGAGAGGGACATCATGTTTGGGAGGGTGGAGGGACAGGGCAGGAGAGGAAGGCCCTCTATGAGGTGGATTGATTCAGTGACTGGGATAATTGGGACGGGAGTGTCAGAGACATTGCGATTGGCACAGGACAGAGCGGAGTTTAGGGCTGTTGTACATAGGGGTTGCTATGAGTTGCAGGCGACTTGACGGCACATAAAAACAACGACAGAATTGGAGAATAAAAAGGGAGAAACTCACTTGGATTTTATAAAGCTATAAAATTGAAAAAAAAAACAAATTAGAAACTCAAGTTGTAATGATAACGAAAGAAGAAATTCAAAGTGATTTGAGATCACTGGGAAAACATATGTTCCTAGGAATAAATGGGATAGCAATTGACATGTTTCAAATGACAGATTCTGCCCTGAACATGCTAACCTGCCTATGTCAGAAAATGTGGAGGAAAGCTGTGTGCCATGCTTATTGGAATAAATCTGTATTTGTTCTATTTCCAAAAATGGTGACTCAACAGAATGTGGAAATTATCAAACAATATCCTTAATACTGCATGCAAAAAGATCTTTCAAAAATAGCTGGAAAGTACCAGAGAACTGTCAGAAATCAATGCTGGATATACAAGAGGCCTTTGCACCAAGAATATTTGGTCAGAGGGATCTTGGAAGAAAGCAAAGAATGCCAGAAGAATGTGTGTTTGTGTTTTATTGACTATGCAAAGGCATTTTCCTGTGTGGATCATAACAAATTACGGTTGTTGTTTTTGTTGTGTGCAGTAGAATTGGAACCTGACCCTCTGATGGGTTTTCAGAGGCAGTTAAATCACATGGGAGATTACCCATTTTTCTCCTGCAGAGCAGGTGGTGGCCTCAAACTGCATGCTTTCAGGATTGCAGCACAGCCTCTTGCCACTGTTAACACTGAGAAAAATGGGAATCCCAGGACAGTTAATTGTTCTTATGACAAACCTATACATAGGCCAAAAGGCTATTTTGAAACTAGAACAAGGGAACACTGCATGTTTTAAAATTAACAATGGTGTGAATCAGGGTTGTATCTTTTCTCCATACCTATTCAATTTGTATGCTCAGCAAATTATTTGAGAAGCTAGATTCTATGAAAAAGAATGTGCCATTAGGATTAAAGGAAGAGTCATCAATTACCTTCATTATGCTTCAACCTTGCTTCCTGAAAGTGAGGAGGACTTGAAGAGTTGACTCCAGAAGATCAAAGATGTCAGCTTCTGATATGGACTGCATCTTTACATTATGAAAACAAAAATTCTCACCACTGGCCTTACAGGCTACATGACGATAGATGGAAAAGAGATTGGAATGGTCAACAACTTCATCTTCCTTGAATCCATAATCAATATTCTTGGTACCAACAGTCAGGAGATCAGGGGAAGTAATGCCCTGGTAAAGTCTGCAGTCAGGAACTCTTCAGAATACTAAGGAACAATGATGTTAGTTTTAGGACTAAGTTATGCTTGATTCAGGCCACAGTCTTTTCAATCACTTGCCATGCATCTGAGAGCGGGACAGTGAATAAAGATGACAGAAGAACTGATGCCTCTCAACTCTGGTGTTGTAAAAAAAGTACTGAACATTCCATGGACTGCCAAAAGAACAAGCAGATATGTCTTGGAGTAGGCACAGCCAAAGTGTACCTTGGAAACCAAGATGATAAAACTTCACCTCACGTACTTTGGACATGTTGCTAGGAGAGGCTATTCATTGGAGAGAGACATAATGCTTGGGAGGGTGAAAGGATAGAAAAAGAGAGGAAGATCCTCAACCAGGTAGATTGACACTGTGACAGTGACAATGTGTTCAAGTATGTCAGATAATGACGATGGCACAGGATAGGAGAGGGTTCAGATCTGTTGTTCATAGGACGTCTATGAGTAATTGACTCAACAGCATGTAATAACATGTAACAACAACAACAAGTTTCAGAAGAATATTTACTGCAGAAGCCAGAATTTTAAAATACAAATAAGGCATTTAAATGTGCCTTTTATATCACAAAATACTACCTAGCTCTTTGGGCAGGTCTGACTGGGAAGGCGGAGGCTTTTCTGTCATCCTGCTGCCAGCATTTGATGACTCGTTATTGGCATAAGGACAAGGAATACACTTCAGCTTTTATAGAGCTTGATGCTGCTTTGGGCCCTGCCTACTACTTGAGTGATCCTTTCATTAAAAAAAAAGTAAATAAATTAGTTTGCCTAAAATTAATTTGTGTTCTTTCTGCTAGAATTTCCCAACAATGTACACAGACCCTGAGGTACCTCTTAATCTATGCTACTGTATTCAATAAATAATCATATACATACTCAGATCCAACATCACGATCTGCCACTAAAAATATAGAACTGCATGGAGTAGTCTAATTGCTTGAGGGTTTGTCAACAGAAATGCCATTTCTCTTCAGCACAGCACCCAGGCCTGGGCATTTGCCCCACCTTGTTTCTCTGGCCTGTCCACATTAAACTTCAATTAATTAGGTTGTGGGTTGTAAGTGTCGCTCCTTTGCAAGGAGAAAGAGGTCATTTTAGAACTGGGTTCTTGCCTTTCCTGACTTGTTGCTTAATGCTCTCTCTGACTCAGTGTGCCACAGGTATTGCTCAACAAGCCAGGTGTGATGGTGTTGGGAGATCCAAACCTCAGGCTTAATGAAAGCCAGAATCTTCAGTTAGTAAACAACTCAGCCTGTAATTTGGGTTTGTTTTCTTCTTTGACTGACCTGTTGTCTGAAAGACACAATTAATCCTTTGAATGTGTTTCCAGAAAGTGTGCCAATCTTGAATATCTGACTAAATGAATGAAGTATGGTAGTTCTTGATCTTCTACACAAGAAGGACCCTTAAATGATCTTAACTGGCCTCTCATCTAATTCTTGAGTCAGCCCTTCAGTGTTCCTGTCATGTGGGCATCTAGACTTCTGTTGACCCAGCAGTGAGTGGCATGAGACTGCACTTCAGATCAATCCACAATCCTAGGCATTCTCTACGAAACAGCTAACTGCCTGTTTTGTGTGTTATCTTTTCTGTCTTTCAGAGCAGAGGCTTCATCATAATAATCCTGTTGTGCAATTTCCACATTGCTTTCATTGCATTTCTTCATTTGATCCTTACATGTCTGTGAAGAGGGTAGAACTGGTATTATTACCACACGTCACTAAGAAAACAAACACTTAGAAGTCTAGTCTGCGAGCGTGCTCACTACTTCATCCGTTTATGGCTCTCAAAATCTCCTTGAGTGTTTGAACATGGCTCTCTCAAGGAATTTTATTGATAATACAACTGACAAAACATGCATATTCTTAAAGGACAAAAGCATCAAGCTCTAGAATAAAGGTGCTGTGTTTTAATGTGATTGTTTGGAAAGAACTCAAATAAATAAACTAATCCCTTTAGCTATTGTGCTTCAACATCCGGGAAACTGGTGTTACTAAGTTACCTACTCAAGAATAGAGACCCTCAACACATGTTATTGGTTTTTTGTTGTTTTTTTTTAAAGAAAGCTGCCCACGTAATCATGATGCTAAGTTCCCTAAGTGCATTGTTTCTCTTAAATTTCACTTTACTCAAAAGTTTGGAAGCAAGTGTGGCATCCACTTCCTAAACAACATGCATCCAGAAACTCTATAAATTTTGAGAAACGATATTTATAGAAAGGCTTCAGGTCTTTTGTTCATAGGGTCACTATGAGTCATGCACAACTCAATGGCAATCAACGACAGCATGCCTCATTATTTCCATCTTATAGTTGATAAAATAAAGGCTTAAATGTGAACAACTCACCTAATAGAGAATTTCAGGCTCTGAAATATAAGTCTAGATATTTTTCCTGGCTTGAAATCTTGAACTCTTGCGCTCTTTTGTGTTAGATGCCTTCAAGTGAGTTCTGTCTTCTAGTGACCTTATGTATAGTATCTTACTAGATCCTTTCTTTGAGCTTATTGTTATAGTCAGTGTTAATCCACATTGTTGAGTTTTCATTACTACTCTTTGCTAGTGTTATTTAAATTGTGGAGTCCTGACCACATGCATTAAATTTAACTGGAGTACTTACCAAATATCCGCTTTCTGAACTTTTCCTGGATCTGTTGTTGTTGATTGCCTTCGAGTCAAGCATGAGTCATAGCTACCCTATGAACAAAAGGCCTGAAGACCCTTTACAACTACTGTCGTTTATCAAAGTTCATAGAGTTAGCAGAGGCACTTGTTTATGAAGTGGATGCCACTCCTGCTTCCAAACCTGTCATAGTATGTTATTGTTATGTGCCAGTGAGTTGCCTACGATGTATAGCAACTTTATGTACAGCAGCTCTGAACCCTTCTCTGTTCTGAGCCAGTCTCAGTAACTCTGACACACCAACTGCCATTGTCCCAGTTACTGTATCAATCCATCTCGTCCGGGGTCTCCTTCTCCAGGGCAGTCTGTCAGGATTTTTGCTTTCTTTACACTGAAATGTAATCCAGGCTGAAGGTTATATACTCTTTGATCTTCATCAGTAAGTGCTTCTATTTATTTTTAGCAAGCAAGATTATAACATCTGCATGCAGAAGGTTCTTAATGAGTCTTTCTTTAATTCTGATAGTGTGATCTTGCTCATATATTCCAATCTCTTGGATTATTTGCTCAGCATGTAGATTGGATGTGTAAAAGATTGTGACCCTCACACATGCCTCCCTGAGTATAAAGCATATAGTTGCCCTTTTTTCTATTTAAATGGCTTCCTCTTATTCTAAGTATAGATTCTACATGCACACAATTATGCATCCTGGAATTCCCTTTTTGTGTGTGTGATTTTATCCATAATTTCTTATGATTCATGCAAATGTCTTTGAATTAGTAATAAGGAACAGATCAACATATTTTTGAATAAAATTTTTATTTTGTACTGATTTAATTTCAAAGTTCATATGCATTGTTGTTCACACCAGATTTTCCCCGTTTCCTTTAGCCACCGCTGTCTACACACATCAAATTGCATGACCCCATAATTAACACTCCCCTGCTCATCCTCACCCCTCTGCTCCCACCCTCCTCCCCTTGCATCCTCATACACATTTTGCAATAATATATTCTTATATGATATTCATCCCCGTGGGACTGAATCAGTTCACCTAGCACAATGCTCTCCATTCCCTCAGAAGTTAGGTAGTGATTACAAAATCTTTGTTCCTGTGTGCTGCATCATATTTCATCATGTGGATATACTATAATTTCTCAATCCATTCTATTGTGGTTGGACATTTAGGCTGTTTCCATGTTCTTACAATGGTGAATGATGCTGCTATGAAAATTGGTGCCTCATTTAGTCACCAATCTGAACAGTTTTTTAAGAGACAGATATCAGGATGAAAATTGTCATTTTGATTTCTGAGAAGGAAGCACAATTTAGACTCCATGAATCCTCAAAAGATCCTCTGACATATGTAAAAGGAAACATCTATGAAAACTGACATGTGAGATCATTGTACCTTCAGAATCTGGTGGCCTCGTTGTATGAAATTTCACTGTAATTCCAAAGGTGTGCAGTTTGAATCCACTAGATGCTCTGCAGGAGATAGATGAGCAATCTCCTTTCACACGAAAACCTGCTGCAGGATCAGCTATGGGTTGGTTCCAACGCAACTAAAAACAACAACAACAAATCAGGCATAAAATAAGTTCTGCTGGCATAGCCTATAGGAGAGTTTTGCTACTAACTCAAATATAGCACCTCTCTAGCAGTAGGAACCCACAAACTATATGAATCTATAAAAGTCTAGTACACAGTCTTCTCCTATGTGGTTTATAACTTCTGAAAATCTACTGCACGGTCATCCATGAATGGGTTCTGGCTGGACAGCAATGAGTAATAGGCCAGACATCACGGCTGCTCATAACGAAAAGAATTTGAGAATTTGCACATTGCTTCTCCTTCCCATCTGGTGCTTTTGTGGGAATGTCAACTTCCCAGTTGATCTGATACATTTCTTCATAACTTCATACAAGGGTACTGTAGCAAATTACGCCTAGTTGATTGCTTTGGTAATGGGTAGTATGAACATTTTTACTCTACTTGCTTATGAAACTAGAATCAAAAGTATGTTACTACTCTAATTTTATAAGACTTTTCAAAAGTTTCAACAATAAATCAAAGTACTTGCACAAGGTTTTAACTTAGCAGGCTTTTATATCCATTGTTAGTTGCTTTAATTATGTGATAAAATGGTTAAAAACATAAAGGTAATTGCAGAAAGTTATAAAGCCAGTGCCAGAGACAAAATAGCAATTTAAGTTGTAAACCAAGTGTGTTTTTAATTTAATAGCAAACCAAGCACAGTTTTCTCTTGAAGATATTTTCAAGGGATGCCCCCCAAAGAGATGGAAAGTATATATTACCATTGTTAGTACTGCATATAGATATTATCATGGCTAATGTTCACATAACTTTGCTCCTACCATAATGTTGATACTTATTCTCAGGATATCATGATAAACAAACTGTAGAAGATTTCTTGCTTCTGAATGCTTTAGGATTGCACTGGCAAAACCTGCCAGAGGGGCTAGCTGTGGTTTTTATTTCTTTTCTGTGTGGGTGGTCTGCTGATTTCCAAGACCACCACCATAGTGGGGCTGGAATTCTCCCTGAGAGAGCACTAGGGAATTAGAAACTGTTCAAAACAACAGCTGAATTAGCCAAGCCCAGGTCAGAACACACACACACACACACACACACACACACACACACACACACACACACACACACACACCTGCAGAAAGTTTTAGTCTCTAGTCTCAACTCTGTCCACTCAATTCCTTCAATCTAAAAGAGCTCCACTTGCCTTTCAAGCTTCCCAGTTCCATGGCTAGACATCCAGAGTTCTAGGCATTAGATTCTTAAGACCCTAGGTGCATGTTTATGAATAGATCCCACAACATAGACACCTAGTTTTCTCAAGGAGTATTCTGATCACAAGGTGAAGAAATTTACATTCCACATGGGTGTCTTTAATTTTAACGATCATCTCTCCCAGACTCAACTTCTATCTCTGGTCTTCTGCATTCATTAAAAAACAAGCCAACAATTCCCCCACCCAGAATAATGTGCTCCTGTCTGGCTGTTTGACTTGTGTCACACGTATTGAGCAATTCAGAGACAGACCTGGGACTAAAGTCTCCTGATACTAATAGTTATATTGAAGTCCAATCTGCTTCTCTCTTCCAGAAAAGTGCTACCTATAGAACTTTTAACCTTTCACCACTATTTTCTCAGTAAATAATATTTACTGTCTACCAAAGGATATACCAGGTTGCTGTGAGAGTCATCAATATTTCAAGTAACTCTTATTCACTGTGACATGTTCGCTTTAGTTCACACTTCAAATGAAAAAAGAGCACTTGTATTTTTCCTTTCTTTCGTTTGCCCCAGTGAACTTTTGTTCCATTAGCGCTGTTCTTTCTTTGGAATCTGGCATCTGTTGCTCAAACCACCCCCTCACAGTCAGGCATGTTTATGAAGTTTCTTCAGAAAACTTGAAGTTACCTCTCTGAATCATTTTGTCAGAAACTTTCCCTTGTGGTTATCAGCTATTTCACACTGTTCTTCATTCACACGGTGCCTCATATAATCCTTCCCATGCATTATGTTTTATAAAATCAGTCACCACTAGACCTTGCCCATCATTACTCAATCTTTTCAGGTCCCCGTTGGATCTTTCCCATTTCCTTCCCCACCCCCTCTACCCACCAAACTCTGAAACCCTGTGGTTTCGCCCCTACCCGTCCTTACCCCTGTGCTCCCACCCCTTCCCTCCTTGGTTCCCAAACATGTTTTACTAGTTATCCTTCTATTTTTACAATAATGGTATTATGCAGTATTTGTCCTTAATCAGCTGTTAACTGGATAATGGTAAATTCAGACCTACCCTGGGGCTTTCCAGAAGAAAGTCCTGGTGAACTCCTCCTATAATGAGCCCTGCCAAGAAAACCCTATAAAGCAGTTCTACTCTCTAAAATAAGAGTCTCCGAGAATTGGGGCCTGATTCTATAGCAGCAACAACAAACACAAGTTTTTTATCAATTCACAATGACTGTTCTTGTAAGACTGGGCCCTTTCGCAAAAACTGTATACAATTTTGTGACAAAACCAGGGAAATTCTACTTTTTTAAAAAATTTAGGTTGTTTATTTTTCATTTCAATGAACATCTACAGAGATTTTGGGATTCCATTCATTCATTGTTCATTGTTGCACCCTTCCCCCCGCACAACCCCCCCCCCATTTGCTCCTCTCCTGGAAAAGCAAAATAAAAACTCCCTCATTGGAAATTCTACTTTTTAAAAAAGTCTCTATTTTAAAAAATTAAAGACTTTAAAAAATCTCTACTTTTTAAAAAGGGGAGACTCTGATGATCTTGAAAATTATTAGTCTGGCCCTCGTTCCTAGGATACTTGTTGTAAGGTGTCATCAAGTTGACCTATGAGCAATAGATCTGAGCCCTGTCCTATTATTCTTGGCCTTCCTCACAATATCTGATATACTCAAGGCCATTGCTGCAGTTACTCTATTAATCCATCTAGTTGAGGTCTTCCTCTCTTTTGCTGACTCTCTACTATGCAAAGGTGTTTGACTGTATTGATCACAAGAAGAATGGGAATCCCAGAACACTTGATTGTGCTCATGAAGAACCTATACCTGGATCAGGAGGGTATTGTGTGAACAGAGCAGGGGAGCACTACATGGTTTGAAACTGGGAAGGGAGTACATCAGGGCTGTATTCTGTCTCCATACCTATTCAATCTATATGCTGAGCAAATCATCCAAGAAGCTGGACTCTCTGAGGAGGAGTGTGGCATCAGGATTGGAGGTAGACTCATCAATAACCTGCATTATGCAGATGACACAATCTTGCTTAATGAAAAGTGAGGAAGGCTTGAAGCATTTGTTGCAGAAGATCAAGTAATGCATCCTTCAGCATGGATTGCATCTCAATGTCAAGAAAACAGAGATTCTTACCATTATACCAATAGGCAGCATCATGATGAATGGAGAAAAAATTAAAACTGTCAAGAGTTTCATCTTGTATAGATCTACAATTAACACCCTTGGAACCAGTAGTCAGAAAATATGGAGACATATTGCACTGGTAAGGTCTACAGTTAGGGACCTCTCCAAATTATTGAGGAGTAGTGATGTCAGTTTGAAGATTAAGGTGCATCTAATTCAGGCCATAGTCTTTCCGATTGCTAGATATGGATCCGACATCTGGACAATGAATAAGGATGAAGGGGGGAAAAATTGGCATTGTTGAGCTGTGGTGCTGAAGAACAACACTGAACATCCCATGGATGGCCAAGAGAATGAACAGATATGTCTTGGAGCGGGTACAGCCAGAGTGATCTTTGGACGCAAAAATGATGAGGTTTCACTTCAGATATTTTGGACGTGTTTCTAGGAGGTGTTATTCCTCAGAGAGGTACATGATGCTTGGAAGGGTGGAGGATCGGCGAAGGAGAGGAGGACCCTCAACTAGGTGGATTGACAAGGTGACTGCTGCAATGGGCTCTGTGTGTCAGGAATTGTGAGGATGCCACAGGATACAGAAGGGTTCAGATATTTTATTCATAGGGTTGCTATGAGTCGTGCTTGACTCAAAGGCACCTAACAACAGCAACAACTACTTTTCTAAACATGATTTTCCTCTCCAAGGAATAAACTCTCCTAGTAACATGTCCAAAGTATGTGAGATCAAGCTAGAAAACATGGTTAGTAGCATAAAATAATCATAAAAGAAGTTAAAGGACAAAATAAAAATAGAAAAGATTGTAACAAAGAGAATGAGAAGTGAGCCTTAGGAAAAGAAAACCAGTAGTAATAAGTGTTGTGTGCGCAAAAGGAAGGAAAATAATGTCTGTTAAGTAATTTTTAACAAAGGAACTCTAGCAACACAGTTACACATTAGGCTGATCTGAGGAAGAAAGATGGGCAGTTTTCTGCATTTATAGGTTTAGAAACCTGATACGGCGTGTCATTGTAAATTGGAATCTAGTTGACAGGCATGGCTTAGATACTCCATAAAGCATATAATTGCAACTAAATCTCTCTCTGGAAATCTGCTGTCATGAATCTCCACTAAGTACTATAGAAAAAAGATGTCATTTTAAAAACTGAGGTGTGCCTGATGTTTTTAATTATTTATTAGGCTTCTGAAAGTTGGACAAGGAATAAAGATGACTGAAGTATAATCAAGTCTTTAGAATTATGTGTTGGAGAAGAGTATTGAATAAGTTGATGAATTGCCAAAAGATCAACAAATCTGTCTTGGAGAAAGTGCACCAGGGTGTACCTTAGAGACGTGTATGGTGAAACTTTGTCTCACATACCTTGGGAATGCCATCAGAATGGTCCAGTCTTTGGAAAATGATGTCATGCTATGAAAGGTAGAAGGCCCCAGAAAAGGAAGGATACTCTCAACAAGATGAATTTACACAAAGGCTGTAAAAATAAATTAAGCATGTCATAGGATCATAGGTACAGGATATGGCAAGATTCATATCTGTTGTTGATAGGGCTACTATGAGGCAAAATTGACTGGACAGGACCTAACAACAACAATATCAATCAGTAAAGAAAATCATGTCTTCATGTCATAGGACAAGAAACCAGAGCTCAGAGAGATGACACGAACTGCTTCTCTGCCTTTTGGACTTGAACTCTGATCTGGCTAATGCAAACACATTCAAGTACTTTCCCCCCCTATCATTCCATTAAGTTTCTTGCTGACAGACATTATAGCCCCTTTAGAAAAGAACGTAATTGTGAAGTTTTTCAGCATTTTGGCTACAAATCCCTTTGGTTTTAATAAAGAACTTGAACAAGTAAAGCAGAGAAAAGCAAAATGTTCTAGTGTAGCATGGATGGTTAGGTTCGTATCTTCCTTCTCTACCATCTCATTTAATCCTCCTAACTCTGTGCGTTGCTGTACAGAGGTAACTCGTGGTTGCTGTGATGCTGAAGCCTGTGACAGTGATGTGCCAAACATGCTAATGGGTACCCATGGTGGACAGTGTTGGCTGGAGCTTCCCGACTAAATCAAGCCTGGAAGCAGGAGCGGCATCCACTTCCGAAATGGCTTGCCTCTGGAAACTCTATGTACGAACAGTGCTCAGGCCTTTCGTTCATAGGGTTGTTATGAGTCATCTATGACTTGACGACACCTAATACAACAAATTAGATGCCCAGCATCAGCACAAAAAACCAATTTGTTGATTTTAAAACAACCAAGATTACAAAATAACTCTTGAAGTGTCACATCAATGGTAAATAGCAAATTAGATATTGAACCCAGTTAAATGCTAAGATCTATACTCTAATATATACTTATTTACTATTAAATGTAGTATTTAAATTAAAAACTAAGGCATTCATTCAATGTCTATCCAAAATTGTTCAAGTGATCTGGGTTTTTTCCTAAAAAAAATTTAAAAGTATGTCATTTTGTCATTTTTTCCATAAAGCCCTTTCTTTCCTCCCTTCCTTCCTTCCTTCCTTCCTTCCTTCCTTCCTTCCTTCCTTCCTTCGTTCCTTCCATCTAATGAAAGGAATTAGAATTAAATCAGCTATTCAGTTTCTTTTCAAATCTCAAAGGAAAATAAAAATTATAACTTATTTTTTTAAAATCTGTACTGTTGAAGAAAGCAATGTTTGATAACCACTATATATTTAAACAACCATTATGGTGTGTCAAACACCATAATGGTTACATAACATGGGCTGTGTTTGGTGAAGCTCCCAGTTTGATTCAGGTTTGGAAGCAGGAATTCATTAATTTCCTAAATATATGTCTCTGGAAACTTTATGAACATAGAGAAACAATAAGATTATAGAATAAGGTTCAGGTCCCATGACACTTAACAACAGCAACAAATGATGAAAGGGAGACTGGGGTAAGCAGTCCTACTTTAAAAGGTGGGCTCTCTTATTTTGGTTGAGGATCTGTAGGATGTTTGGTTATTTTTTATTTAAGCCTCCTGTTTAGAGTCAACACCACCTCCTGTAGGGTCATTGTATTTAAAAGTGGGTTTTATATCATTTGGAGGAACATTCTTCTCAGTAGTGCAGCACTGGTCTGTCTATTAGCTGTACTAAGGTAACCTGAAGTAGCTGTGATGCTGAACTCTGGGCCATTAGGGTGTCGAATGCCATAATTGTTACCTATGGTAGACAGTGTTTGATGGAGCTCCCAGATTAAGACATTTTTGGAAGCAGGAGCAGCATCCACTTCTTAAACAACATGTCTGTGTAAACTCTATGGACTTTGAGAAACAACGATAGTTATACAAAGACTTCAGGTCTTTTGTTCATAGGGTGGCTATGAGTCATGCTTAATTTGATGACAATCAACAACAATATAAATATATGTAAAGGGATTTTGTGAGGATGGTGCAGGAAAAGCAAGATTCAGATCTGTTCATATGACCCCTATGAGTTGTAGTCAATTACACGGCACATAACAACAAACAGCATTATATACTAGGACCTCTGGTAGCCAAGTGACAGGAGCTCAGCAGCTGACCCAAAGGTCACCACCTGGAGTCTACCGGCTCTTGGCAATATGCCTCCTTGAAAGACTTAAGGGGCAGTTCTGCTCTGTCTTAGAGTGTCGCTATGAGTCAGAATTTATATCAGCACTAACAAAGCTTGTGTTGAGCCTAACTAAAGGAGCATGGAAAGGCCATTATTAAGCATTATTAAATCCATTATGTAAAATCGCTTATTATACCCTTTCCTTCAGAGTACCTACAGGATTTAAAGCTTTTAAAAGTTTTTTTACCATCAAGATGGTAGAATACACAGAGAAGAAAGAACCGTGGATATGGAGTAAATGTAATACTGCCCGAGTTACTCCATTAGGCCATAATACTAGGCCTGCCTACCTCACAAGTTCAAATGCATTCGTGGTTCTGTGATAGAATTCTGAAAAGAGACAGGCTTGGATTCTGATTGTCATACAATGACTTGTGTATTAGTATGATGACAAATAGTTTCACCAGAGTTTACAGACTAAGATGTTGTTGTTAGATGCAATCAAGTTAAGTATGACTAATAGTGACCCTATGAACAACAGGCTTAAACCTTGTCCTATCCTGTGCCATCCTCACAGTTTCTGATACACTTGAGCCCATTACTGAAGTTGCCATGTCAGTCTACCTCATTTTGTGTCTTCCTTTCTTTCACTGACCCTCCACCACACTAAAGATATCCCTTATCAAGGAATAGCCTCTTCTAGCAATATGTTCAAAGAATGAAAGATGAAGTGCTCCTCCAAGGAGCATTCTGGCTACACTTCTGAAAACCAGCCATTGAAAATCTTATGGATCACAATGGTTCAAACTGCAACCTTTTCCTGCCGACGGTGTAGGGTTAGGTAGTGTTTTGCCCTGCTGTTCATTGTATTGTCATGAGTTAAAGGCCAACTCAATGGAGTTAAAAATTGAGCTCATAAAGTGTCATAAGCTCAACAACCTGACAAATGCAATAATAGATGCGATAAGTGCTTTGTAAATCATAGAGCAAAGTATCATAACCTGATGAGGGCTATTCTTTTGATTTATTCTGCATGCCTCTGTGTGTGTGTGTGTGTGTGTGTGTGTGTGTGTGTGTGTGTAAAGCTATTCAATAAAACATGTTGAGGAATTAGGCAGGGTCTAGGAGCAAAGGAACTGATGTCCAAGCCAAACTAGTAATAGTTAGACTGAGCACCACGTCTGGGAGAATCAGCACACCATGAAATTATGAAGTGTGATCACTAACTGAGCCATTCTGCACAGGTTTTCATCTCTGCAGTCAGCATTCTCTTTGAAGCCCATGACCTTCTATGTGGCCCTGAGCTGCTGAGTAACTACTCTGAACTGAATGGAACTTCCCAGCCCTCCCTGCTGATGTGAGGAGACATGGCTCATCCTATACACCAGTGTTCCTGATTAGCATTCAGTTCAGCAATTCAGGTGAAACCCTTGGGAGCTGGTAAAGCATATAAAGCATGTGCTCTCATGTAAACTATGTCAAGTCTACAAATAATAAAAGGTAACCCATGGTGCATTTTTGCTCTACGAGTGCTTTTATAAACTTTTGGAGGGTGTGTGTGTATAAAAATATTTTAAATATATTTTGTTGCTTTAAATCATACACTAATTTAACAAATTCTACATGTACCTTTTATTTGTAATGGAAAGGTCAACAAAGTCTTTGTTAATAAAATGCAAGACCATGCTTTCAATTGTAGTTCTTAAAATTTAAAAATATGAGAGCAAAATAGAAATTCTAGATCCCTTGCCCCAACACTGTTATTTTACAAATTGAGAATCTAAGAAACTTAGCATGGTATTGACCCATCAATAGTTAGTCAATAGCTGAGACACAAGCATTAAAATTCAGGTCAATTATATTTCTATTCTGTATTCTATCAGATAAGATGGAGAAGATGCATTATGGCACTAAAGGAGTGCTTGGAAGTCTGTGAAATGGAATCTGATATTTATTCAGGTTCTTGGAGGTCTCAGCAAATATACGTAAAGCGGCTATTGTGAGCTTTTGACTAAACAGAGAACACTTTTTTTCTCATTACTCTGATCTATTTACAAAGTTTGAATATATTGTTTTTCACTTTTGTGATCCTTGGATTTCCTTCATTTTAGGTTAGATTTTCTTGGTGGGGGGAACTTACAAATCACATTGATGTCTCATTTGGTCATTAATACATATTTTGTTTTATTACATTTCGATTGATACTTGATCCTTCATACATATTTTATAACAATAATTGTAATATATTAATAGATTGCATATTATTTTTGGGTTTGTATCTATTTATTAAGACCTAGTGGCAAGAAGCTGTGCTGCAGTAGTGGTTTGAGGCTTCCACCAGCTGCACTGTGGGAGATGGATGGGCAATCTCCACCTACGTGATTAACTGCCTCCAAAAATCCACCAGAGGGTCAGCTATGGGTCGGTTCAGACCCTATGACATAGGGCTTGGGGTGAGACTGAGAAAGAGGGGATAAATAATGTATACTGCGTTGAAACATGAGGGATAGAACTGTTTAAAAGGGATATATGATTAGATATTATTGTTATGACAGGGGTCCTAAATGAAGGTAGCATAGTGGAGTGGACTTGGGGGAAGGGATTAAATAACAATGAAAGAATATTTTTCTTTTACTTTTCAAAGAGAAAAGTGAATTGGGGGCGGAGGGTGGGCAGGGAGAAAAGTGTAATAATGAATGAATGGAAATCCAAAATCTCTGTAAACTTTCATTAAAATAAATTTAAAATAAATAATAAAAACCAACAACTACATCATCTATTTATTATTTTGAATTGCTTTCTGTCTCCCATCCCATCTGTGGCTGTTGTTGAAGTTGTTACGTGCCATTGAGTCAGCTGTGACTCATAATGACCTTATGTACAATAGCTCTGAACCCTGCCCTATCCTTAGCCAGTCTCACTGATTCCTGCACACCTACCCCCATCACCCTAGTTACTGTGTAATCCATCTCATTCAGGGTCATCTTCTTTTTCACTATTCCTCCACCCTTCCAAGAATGATGTCCTTCTCCAAGGACTGGTCCGTCCTGGCAATATACCCAAAGTATGTGAGAAGTAGTCTTGTCTCTGAGTAGAAACTTGATTTTACTTTCTTCAAGACAAACCTGTTTGTTCTCTTGGCAGTCCATGGTATGTTAAATATTTTTCCCTAGCACCACAACGCAAAGGTATCAATTCTTCTTTTGTCTTCATTAGTCACTGTGTAGCTGTTTGATGAAAGAAAGTAATTGTGAAGACCATGGCTTGGATCAGGTACACCTCAGTCCCTAAAATAACACCATTACTCATAAGCAATTTGGAGAGGTCCCTGATAGTAGACCACCCAGTGCAATTTGTCTTTTGATTTCCCGGCTGCTGGTACCAAGAGTGTTGATTGTGGGGCTGAGTAAGGTGAAATTGTTAACAATCTCAGCCTCTTCTCCATTTATCATAGTGCTGCCACTTGGTGGAGTGGTGAAAAAAATTTTTTTATTCTTAATGGTGAGCTTCAATCCATACTGAAGACTACAAACCTTGACCTTCTGCAACAAACACTTCAGATCCTCTTCTGTTTAAGCAAGCAAAATTGTGTCATCTGCATAAAGCAGGTTGTTATTGAATCTTCCTCCAGTCTTGATGCCATATTCCTTCTCATAAAGCTCAGCCTCCTGAATTATTTGTTTTGTATAGAGATTGGAAAGGTATGGAGATAGGACCCATCACTGACTCAGTCCTTTCCAGATTTTGAACCATGTAGTGTATCCTTGCTCTTTTCTGAGGACTGTTTCCTGACCCATTTATAGGTTTCACATGAGTACAATCTAGTGTTCTGAAATCTCCATTCTCCTCAATCATTCAATCATTCACCACAATCTACAGTGACCCACACAGTCAAGCGTCTTTGCATAGTCAATGAAACACAGATAGACATTTTTAGGATACTTGCTGCTTTTGGCCAAGATCCGTTTGACGTTGCCAGTAGCTATAGAGGATAGTCTCCTCTATATCGAGCTTTTATTTCTG
>NW_006399949.1:2758047-2782809 GCF_000299155.1 Elephantulus edwardii
AATTCTTCTGTGTCTGCCAATTCCTTTCGCTACAATGACTCAGTATATTCTTTCCATCTTCTTTTGATACTTCCTGGATTGTTTAATACTCTGCCTAAAGCATCCTTACTCTGCCTAAAACATCCTTGATTATAGCAACTCTTGATGTAAATTTGTTCTTCAGTTCCTTGAGCTTAAGAAATGCTGAGTGAATTTGACCCTTTTGGTTTTCTGTCTCCAGCTCCTTGCACATTTCATTGTAATATTTTGCTTTGTCATCCTCACATGTGAAATTAATGATATTGTTTGATAACTTCACACTCTGTTAGGTCGTCTTTTTTTCGGGGGGGCGGAAATGGAAATAAATATGGATCTCGTTCAGACAGTTGGCAAGGTAATTATACTTCTGATTTCTTGGCACAATCCAGTAAACATGTCCAGGGCAGCATCTGTTTGTTGAAATATGTCAGTTGGTATTACATCAAATCCTGGGCTTTGTTTTTCGCCAGTTCCTTCAGAGTAGTTACAACTTGCTCCTTCATCACCATTGCTTCTTGATTATGAGTTGTTTCATAAAACTCTTCTGTGTCGGCCAATTCCTTTCGCTACAGTGACTGTGTACTCCTTCCATCTTCCTTAAATGCCTCCTGGGTCAGTCAATATTCTGCCCATAACATCATTAAGTATTGCAATTTGAGGCTTAAATATGTTCATAAGTGCCTTCAGCTTAAGAATTGCTGAGTGATTCCAGAGCCTTTAATTTTCCAACTTCAGCTCTTTGCACATTTTGTTATAACACCTTGCTTTTATTTTCCCATGCTTCCCATTGGAAGTTTCTGTTTAGCTCCTTAATTTCCTGCCTTCTTCCCTTTGTTTTGGCTTCTCCGTCCTCTAGTACAATATCCAGTCTCTTCTGAAATCCATCTTGGTCTTTTCTTCCTCCTCTGTCTTTGCAATGGCATTTGTATTCTTCATGTATGATATTCTTGATATCCTCCCACAAATCATCTGGTCTTCATTAATTAGTGTTTAAGGCCTCAAATCTGTTCCTGATGTAGTTTCGAAAATCAGGTGGGATAGAATTAAAATCAAATTTGTGGATTTGATTTAATCTTCTTTATCTTTATGAACTCACTATGAATAGTTATGAATAATGGTCTGTCAGTACATGGCCCAGTTTTCAATGCTGATATTGAGCTTCTTCCAAAGATACTTTCCACAGATGTAATCAATCTGATTCCTGTGCAGACCATCATGTGAAATCCTTGTGTATAGTCACTGTTTGTTTCATAGAAAAGATATTTGCAATGAATAGATCATTGATGGTAAAGAATTCTATCTCCAGCCTCATTTTGGTCAGCAAATCCATGTTTTTCAACTTCTGATCCTTCGTCTATTTTCCCAACTTTTGCATTCTAGTCACCCAATATTATTTATCTTGGTTGAGCATTTGATAAATTATCTAGGTTGTGTGTTTGATCCATTTCTGACTGCAAAAATTGGTAGAAATATTCCATTTCCTCTTCTTTGGCCCTGCGTGTTGGTGCATATATTTGAATGATAGTGCTATTCACTGCATTTACTTGTGTGTTATTATCCTGTCTCTCACAACATATGACCTTTTTAACTTTGAAAGTGACCCTGTTTTTCCTCACCTTTTCATCTCCAGCATAGTAGAGCATATGCTTGTTTAACTCAAAATATCCCATGCCAATTCATTTCATTTCACTAATACTTATTTTGTCAATATTTGTGCTTTCCATTTGTTTAATGATTTTCAGTTTTCCTACATTCAAGCTTCTTACATTCCACATTCCATTCATAGGTATCTGCTTACAACTGTTCTGCCTCCTTTGGGTTTCCAAATTTGAGGGCTCAACTCCATGTGTCACCTCTGCGAGCCTACTCTAAGTGTCTTCTATTGTACATAGAGTTTTCAAAGGCCTGTTATTTCAAAAGTGGATGACCAATCATTCTTCCTATCCCATCCTTGGTTGTTGTTGTTTTTATGTGCCATTGAGTCACCTGCAACTCGTAGCGACAACAGCCCTAAAAACCCTGCTCTATCCCTTGCCAATTTTATTGTCTCCAACATACCTATCCCCATTACCCCAGTGACTGAATCAATCCATCTCAGTGAGGGTCTTCCTCTCCTGTGCTGTCCATCCACCCTACCAAACATGACGTCCCTTCTCCAAGGTCCCTTCTTGCAATATGTCCAAAGTATGCCAGTTGGAGCTTTAGAATCCTTGCCTTCACGGAGCAGCCTGGCTTCACCCTCTCCAGGACAAACATGTTCTTTCTCTTAGCATTCCATGATATATTCAATACTCTTCTTCAGCACCATAGCTCAAAGGTATTAACTCTCCTTCTGTCATCCCTAGTCATTGTCCAGCTCTTTAATGCATAGAAAGTAATTGTGATGGTAATGGCCTGTATCAGGCACACTTTAGTCTCCAGACTGACATCGTTAAAGTACATACAGTACTTTAGGGAGGTCTCTGGCAGCAGACTTTCCCAATGCAATTAATCTTTTAATTTCCCAGTTGCTAGAGCCAAGCAAACTGATGTTGTCAACAATCTCAGTCTCTTCATCATCCATCATGATGCTACCAATCAGCCCAGTGGTGAGAATATTTGTTTTCTTGATGCTGAGCTTCAATCCATATTGAAGACTGTATTTCTTGACCTTCTGCAGCAAATGTTTCAGGTCCTCCTTCATTTCAGCAAGCAGGGTTGTGTCATCTGCGTAACACAGATTGTTGATGAATCTACCTCCAATCTTGATGACACACTTCTCCTCATAGATTCCAACCTCTTGGATAATGTTTCGCATACAGATTGAAATGATATGGAGATAGGACTCATCCTTGATGCATACCCCTCCCAATTTTGAACCTGCAGTGTTTCCTTGCTTTGTTCTGATGACTGCCTCCTGGTCCAAGAATAGGTTTTGCATTAGCAGAATCAAGTGTTCTAGGATTCCCATTCTTCTCAGAGTCAGCCAAAGTTTGTTGTGATCCAGACATTCAAATGCCTTTGCATAATCAATGAAACACAGATAGACATTCCTCTGGTATTGCTTTCAGCCAAGATCCATCTGACATTAGCTATAATATTCATAGTGCCACTGTCTGTTCTAAATCCAGCCTGCACTTCAGGCAGTTCTCTGGTGATGTACTGTTCCAGTCGTTTTTGGATAATCTTCTGCCGAATCTTGCTTGCATGTGATATCAATTATATTGTTCAATAATTTCCATAGTCTGTCAGATCACCTTTCTTTATAATGGGAACAAATATAGATCTCTTCCAATTGATGTCTGGTAGTCATCCAAAGTTAGTTCATTTCTGTATAGATTTATCCTTAGCCATTTGTAATAGTGGTCTTACACTACAATAGTCCTTTTACCACTGACTTATTTTGCTTGGCAGAACATCATCTGGAAGCATCCTTGTTATGCATTGTTTTATGTTGTACTCTTTGTGTGTGTGGGTGTGTGGGTGTGTGTGTAGTGGTATTGGTTTCTTTGTTCCATATACTTTTATGAGCTCGATTAGTTTATGACTTTTCTTACCATTTCTTTTATTACAGTTGTGTGTTTTATGTCTTTATAATTTTCCTTCTTTTTTTAAATTTTGAGGTAGTTGTTATGTGACATTAAGTCACCTGTAACTCATAGAGACCTATGTACAACCGCCCTAAACCCTGCTCTGTCCTGTGCCAGTCTCACTGTTTCTGACACACTCACCCCCATTACACCAGTTACTGAATCAATTCACCTCATAGAGTCTTCCTCTCCTGCACTGTTCTTCCACCCTTCCAAGCATGATGTCCCTCTCCAAGGACTGGTCCCTCCCTGCAACTTGTCCAAAGTATGTCAGATGAAGCTGCAGAGTCCTTGCTTCCAAAGAGCAGCCTGTTTTAACTCTCTCTAGGATGAACCAGCTCAAAGGCATCAAGTCTCCTTCTATTCTTCCTGATCATTTTCCAGCTATCTGATGCATAGCAATTGATTTCAAAGTCCATGGCCTGTATCAGGCGTACCTTAGTCTCCAGAGTAACACCATTGCTCTTCAATACTCTGAAGAGGTCCCTAACACCAAATTTTCTTGGAGTTTATCCTTTGAGTTACTATTTTATTCCCAAATCTAAAATGTTTTATCACAAAATGTCCTACAATTCTTAATTTATAAGTTTTGTAACTACACATCTCAATCACCCTATTTTTGTGCTTATTATCACTGATTACTGGTACTTCTTGTTTTCTATTTCTGTCTCATATGTTTATTGCACTTTATATATTTCTGTGTGTCAGTTTCTGAATCACAGTATCTTGTATGTTAATTTTGGGTAGTTGTCTTTAATTTTTGGTTCTCAATTCAAATAACTCCATTTGGGATTTCTTGTAAGGCTGGCTGTTGTTGTTATGTGCCATTGAGTCACCTGCTACTCATAGCACAAATTCCCTTAGTAACCATTTATCTGCACATGTACTAATTTCATCATCACATTTGAAGGGACAATTTTTCTGGGTATATAATTCTTGCTTGGCTCTTTTTTTCTCTCTCTCTGAGAATTGTATATACTTCAGATGGCTGCCTTATGGCCTGTGTGGTTTCTGCTGAGAAATCAGGTGTAAAGTCTTATTGGTTCTCCTTTTTAGACTCCTCTTCATTTTTTCTGAGCTGCTTTCAGTACTTTTTTAATTTTGGAAAAGTCAATTATTATATATTTTAGTGTTTTACTTTCTGATTCTACCCTATTTAGAATTCACTCAGCTTCTTGAATGAGTATTTTCTCATTTTTCATACTATTTAAGAGACTTTATCAAGCAAATGCTCAACTGTTTTCTCTATGCTCTTTTGGACCTCTTTTCTGGAATTTCAATCACATGCACATTATTAGTTTTGATGTTGGTCACATAATTCTTAGGTTTTATTTCTGTCTCTCTAACTCTGTATACTATTTCTTCAATTCTATGCTTCCACCTCTCCAATGTGTTATCTATTTTTTGACTTTTACTGTTGAATATTCACAATTTAAATTTGTTAGTTTTGTATTACCAGAAATCTTCCACCTACTTGTTCTTGCAGTTTGTTTTGTTGGGCTTTTAAAAAAGTGTTTTCTGTGTTTTTATCAATTAGGAGAAGACAGTCAACTATTAATATTTAGAACTCCTTGTCAGGAATTCTCAATAGCTTTTTTTCTTTTGAAAAGTTTTCTAGTTTTTTTTATTTTAGTCACTTTTTGTGTCATTTTATCTTGAGTGTTTTGAACAGTTTGACGTTATTGGAGCTACTTTCCTTAGATTTTGTGATATTCCTGGAATGTTTTGTTTTGTTTTGTTTTCTTCTTATTTTATACTGATATGTCTGGTTAAACCACGCAAAGTATGCTGTGCTGCTTATTACTTTGGTAATTTTTAAAAATTTTCTCTTATATTGCTTTGCATACAAAATCTGTACACATTCACATTGTTTCATTTACATTGTGTTTTATATGATCAGTGCCATAACTTGTGTTTTATAAAATTAATCAGAATTGACCTATTACCACTATTATCCCATCTTTTTGATGTCCGCTGGATCTTTCCTAATTCCTTTACCCCTCTTCCTCTGCCACCAAATTCTGCGACCCTATGATTTCCCCCCGCTGATCCTCAGCCTCCTGGCTCCCTCCCTATTCCCCCTTTGGCTGTCATACATACCTTACTAGTTATCCTTCTATCTTTGTAATAATGGTTATGTAGTATTTATCCTAATAAGTCTGAGTTAGTTCACTTAGCATAATGCTCTCCAGTCTCTTGATGTTATGTAGTATTTTTTTAATCGTTGCTGCTAAGTCCTGTATACTATTCCATTGTGTGAATGTGCTAATTTGATAATTCTTAATGTTTCAATTCCGTTCTTCTCTTGGATCCTATAGAGGGCGGTGGTACAAAAGTGAAGTACTTAGCGACCAACTAAAAGATCAGTGGTTTGAATCTACCAGTGACTCTGAAAAACTGAAGAACTGGCAATCTTCTTCCATGAACTATAGTATGAGAAACTCTATGGGACAGTTCTATTCTGCTACATAATGTTTCTTTGGTCAGAACTGACTCAGCAGCACCTAGTAATGACATATCCCTATGTAAGCTGTTGTAAGTCGGCTCTCTGTGTACAACAGAATGAAACCCTGCCAGTGCCTGCACCATCCTCATCCTCTCTGCTGTGTGTGAATCCATCGTTCCGGTCACTGTACCGATCCATTTGGTTGAATATTCTGTTTCATGGATTCTCCACTTTTCCAAGCATAATGTGTTTTCAAAGGAACTGATCCTTTCCAAATAGCATGCCCAAGGTATGGAAGACAAAGTCTCACCATAATCATCTTTAAAATTATGTAATAAAGTTTCACTTATCATATTATTCTATAACACTGAAAAGTTCTATGGCTCATTCACCATTCACACCTGCAGGTTTATAATCTTTGTCAGATTACTTAACTAGTCTGTCTCAGTTACTAGTACTACTTGCCTCACAAGAATTTGGTGTTAAATGTGTAAACATTTATTATAGTGTTAACTACTAACTTAAGCACTAGTAAGCTCACAGATAAGAAGCTGTGAAACTGAGGAGTAAAAAGAAAACAACAAAAAACAACTTTGGAGTTTAGAAACTATTGTTTATTTGTGTGTTGTTTTTTACTTCAGTCTCTTCATCTTTCTATTCTTCTGGGAAGAATTTAACTTTTTTTACACTTGTGATTTCAAAGGTTTACTGTTCAGAATGACTTTCCTAGCCATTAATTAACTTTATTTTGTGATGAAGTATTTATTGTATTAAGGAGATAGGATTAAGGTTGAATAGAAGTTCCACCCTACCAGAAATCTGTACAAATTCATGGAGGCTCAGTGCTAGCTCTTTTTTGGACCACTTGCTTTTCTGGGACACAGCATCCAGCTGCAACTGATCAATTGCTCACCAGTTTCTGCAATACAAGCCTGCATAACCCAGTGTCACAGGAATACTTTCCCTGACAGGTTTGAGTCACTGTAAGACCTTCCAGTGAACCACTGGACCCAAAGGTCATACAGGAATGGTAGAACTGAACAAAGGAGGAAATATTGATGCTGGAAATCATAGAATAGTACAGCAGATCAAACAGCTGAGAAATAACTGACTTCCTCCTTTTTGTAACTAGTCTACTACTAATCTTGCAGAACTAATTATGAATGCAATAATTCCATTATTTTGAATTATCCTTATTGTGTGAGCATGAATTTTATAGAAAAAATTCTTCTCAATTTGAGGCCCCAGTACATTTGTTTACCCATTATCTTTAAACAATTTTTTCTACTAGTTTATTTACAAAATTCGAATACAAATTCAGAAAAGTCTTTCAATTTCCCTCACTCTCCCCTCCACCATCAAATTGTACAACCCAATGATTAATCCCTCTCTCCCTGTGCATCTCCACCCCTCGCTTCATTATACTGGATCATTATACTCATTCTACAATAACGGTTTTATACAATATTTATCGTTGTGGCATTGAGTTAGCTCACTCTTCATAATGTTCTCCAGTCCCTTCCAAGTTAGGTAATAATTTACAAAGTTATTGCTCCTATTTGTTGCATAGTATTCCATTGTGTGAATGTATCACAACTTCTCAATCCGTTTGTTTGTAGTTGGACATTTGGGCTGTTTCCATGTTCTTATGATGGTGAATAATGCTGCTATGAACATTGTATGTACAAATCTCGGTTTGTGCCTCAGTTCTTATATTCTCAGGGTATATTCTAAGTGGAATAACTGTGTCATATAAAATTTCTATGTTAAGCTTTTTGAGGAAATGCCAAACTGGGTGAAAAGAAAACCTACAGACTAGGGACAAATATTTGGTAATACTCTTTTAGACAAGAGTCTTATAACAAATGTTTACAGAATACTTCTGGGCCTCCACAAGAAAAAGATTGATAATCCAATTACAAAATGAGCAAAAGACATGGAAAATATTTCACAGAGGAAGTTATTCAAATGGCTAACAGATACATGAAGAAATTCTCCAAATCACGGGCAATAAGAGAGATGCAAATCAAAACCACAATGAGGTACCATCTCACTCCCGTAAGAGTGGCAAAGTTAAGCAGACAGAAGAAATAGATGTTGGGGAGGATGTGGCAAGAAAGCAACTCTTATACATGGTTGGTGGGATTGTAAAATAGTGCAACCATACCCATTTTAATTTCTACCAATTTTCAGTTTGTCATACTGTGGGGACTTGCATGCTACTATGATGCTAGAAGTTAAGCTAATAATATTTCAATTATCTATAGGATATTCATAGTGGATATATTTCAGTGGACCTTCCAGAGTAATATAGAATAGAGAGCAGGATGAATAATTAAAATCTTATGAGTAATGTTATAGCATTGTTAAAGTGCTGGGAGACAAGCCCCACAGATTGGAAGATACTCAAAATATAGCTGGAGAAGAATTGTATCTACAAAGCAGAGTTCAAATTAATGGCATAGATGAAACAAAGCTTCTAAGATTTTGTTTATAGATGAACTTTCATTTTCTGATGTGAAACAACCCAAGATGAGAAGAAACAGCTGCAACTATCCATTAATAACTATAGTAGAATCTGAATCCAGAATAATGTTTAATTGTAAAATAGAAAATGTAACACTTTTTAAATTATATTCTACTTTTAAGTGAGCAGAAAAGAATCTGTACTGAATATTTTGAAAAGGATAGTGATATGATCAATTATGCCTGCTATGAAAAACTCAGAAGGAATGATAGTATATTAAACATCAGAAAGAACACTTCAAGAACTATCCTGAAATACATTTGTGTCAATGGTAGGATAATATCCTTACACATGAAAGGATGACCTTTGAATGTGCTTGCTGCAAAAAGTCAAGGACTGTACTCTTCTATATGGACTGACGCTCAACATCAAACAGACAAAGATTCTCACCACAGGGCCAATTGGCAGCACCAGAAGAGATGGAGAGTATATTGAGGTTGCTAACAATTTCAGCTTTATCAGCTCCACAATTAACACTCCTAGCTTTTTTTTGTGTGATTGTTATTTGACTGTGACCCATAGCAACCATATGTTCAGCAGCTCTGAAGCCTAACCTGTCCTGAGCCAGTATCACTGCTTCCAACATAATCTAACGCCATTTAACTAATTACTGGATCAATTCATCTCATCCAGGGTCTTCCTTTTCTGCACCATCCCTCCACCATTCCAAGCATGATGTCCTTCACCAAGGACAAATCTCTCCTGGCCACATGCCAAAAGTGTGTGAGACAGAGCTTCAAAATCCTAGCCTCCAAGGAGAAACTTGCTTTTACCCTCTCCAAGACAGATTTATTTGCTTTTTTTGGTGGTCCATGATATGTTCAAAACTCTTCTCTAGCACCACAACTCAAGGATATCGATTCATCTTCTATCATCTTGAGTCATTGTCCAGCTCTCTGACGCATAGCAAACAATTGTAAAAACCATGGCCTGGATTAGGTGTGTCTTATTCTCTAGACTGACATTGTTGCTTTTCAGTATTCTGGAGAGGTGTCCAGAATATTTTCCCAATGCAATTCATCTTTTTATTTCCTGACTGCTAGTGCCAAGAGTGTTGTTTGTGGAATCAAGTAAGCTGTAATTATTAAGAACCTCAGTCTCTTCTCCATCCATTATAGTGCTACCAATTGACGAGTGGTGAGAAACATAGTCTTCTTGATGTTAAGCTTCAATCCATATTAAAAACTACAGTCTTTGACCTTCTGCAGAAAGTACTTCAGGTCTTCCTCAGTTTCAGCAAGCAAGGTTGTGTGATCTGCATAAGCAGATGAATCTTCCTCCAATCCTGATGCCACATTAATCCTCCTAACACTCAGCTTCCCGAATTATCTACTTTGCATATAGCTTGAAAAGGTGTGGAGACAGGATGCATCCCTGATGCACTCTTTTCCTGATTTTGTACCATGAAGTGTTTAATTGTTCTGTTCTGAGGACTGTTTCCTGGTCCAAATATAGGTTTTGCATAAGCACAATCAAGTATTCTGGGATTCCCATTTTCCTCAAAGTTAGCCACAAATTGCTGTGATCCAGACAATCAAATGCCTTTGCATAGTCAATGAAACACGGATCAACATTCATCTGGTACTTTTCCTTTCTGCCAAGATCCATCTGACATTGAAAATAATGTCTCTAGAGCCATGACCTCTTCTAAACCCAGCTTGTACTTCAGGTAGCTCGCTGTCTATATACTGTTCCACTTGTTTCTGGATGAACTTCACCAAGATTTTGCTAACATGTGATATTAGCAATGTTGTACCCCTTTTTAAAAGAATGAGAATAAATATGAATCTCTTCCAGTCAGTTGGCCAGGTAGTTGTCCTCCAGATTTCTTGTCACAACCTGGTCTGCACATCCAGGGCAGCTCCTGTTTGGCGAAACATGTCATTGATATTCCATCAATTCTTGAGGCTTCATTTTTTGCCAAGTCCTTCAGAGCAGCCTGAACTTCCTCCTCCCTCACGATTGCCTCTGGATCATATGTTGTTTCATTAAATTCTTCTGTGTCAGTCCATCCTTTTTGGTACAGTGACTCTTTATATCCTTTCTATCTTTTCTTTTTAAATTTTATTAGTTTTAATGAACATTTACAAAGATTTTGGGTTTTCACTCATTCATTGTTGCACTGTTTTCTCTACCCTCCTCCCGTTCATTCTTCTCCCCCACCCCGAATGTCTGTTTTAATTGTCCAATTGCCACAGTGCTTGTCAAAGTCAGTTCTGATTAATCTCCTTTGTCACTGTGTCCTTTGCCATTCCCTATCACTCCTCCCTGAGACTTCACCCTGACTCATAAGGAAAAGGGGATGGCGTATTCTCTTAGCTACTTCCTGCTGAAAAGGGATGCTGTGGGTTTCAGGGTGAAGATCTTCTCTCACTACTCTAAAGGGCCCCTTTGGCAGTAGGAAACACATAGACTATTATGGAGATTGATTTTGGAATTTAGATGCACTGTTTCTATCTTTTTTTAATGATTCCTGAATCATTCAATATTCTGCCCAGAGAATCCTTAAGCATTGCAACTCATGGCTTGAATTTATTCTTTAGTTCCTTTAACTTAAGAAATGCCAAACAAGTTCAGCCCTTTTGGTTCCCAACTTTTGCATTCCAGTCACTCATTATTAATGCATCTTGGCACTTTGCTGATTTGTTGATTGCTTTCGAGTCAAACACGACTGATAGAGACCTTATTAACAAAAGGCCTGAAGCCCTTCTATAACTATCGATATTTATCAAAGTTCATAGTATCCAAAGGTATGTTGTTTAGGCAGTGGATGCCAATCCTGCTTCTAAACATGTCATAGTATGTTATCATTCGTCGAGTCTCCTGCAATACATAGTGACCTTGTGTACAGCAGCTCTGAACCTCTCCTTGTCCTGAGCCAGTCTCATTAATTCTGACATACCAACCCCCATTCCAGTCACTCATTATTATTAATACATCTTAGCACTAGCAGTCAGATAATCAAAAGACAAATTACACTAGGGAAATCTATTGTCAGAGACCTCCCTAGAGTACTGAGGAGCAACAATGTCAGCATAGAGACTAAAGTGTGATTGATCCATGCTGTGGTATTCGCAATTACTGCATCGACTGGACAATGACTAGGGATGACAGAAGAAGAATTGATACCTTTGAGTTGTGGTTCTGGCAAAGATTATTGAACATACCCTGGACTGGTAAAGAAATAGGTCTGAACTTGAGAGGGTAAAACCAAGTTTCTCCCTGGAGGTAAGGATTTTGAAGTTCTGTCTCACATATATTGGGCATGTGACCAGGAGGGACCAGTTATTGGAGAAGGACACCATACTTGGAGTGGGGGTGGAGGGATAGCACAGGTGAGGAAGACCTCAGATGAGATGGATTGACACAGTAACTGAGGTAATGGGTATAGGTGTACCAGAGACGGTGAGACTGGCTTAGTATAAGGCAGGTTTCAG
This sequence comes from Elephantulus edwardii, assembly GCF_000299155.1. Classification (NCBI taxonomy): domain Eukaryota; kingdom Metazoa; phylum Chordata; class Mammalia; order Macroscelidea; family Macroscelididae; genus Elephantulus; species Elephantulus edwardii. The sequence goes on from NW_006399949.1 coordinate 2,770,045, forward strand.
GGCTATTTTATATAGGGTCTCTATGAGTTGCAGGCGACTCACTGATATACAACAATAACATTATGCAAACTTAGAACCTAAACACTAAAGTAAAAAAAGAAGAAATTTAGTATTTCTACCAGTTTCTAAAGTCTGGAATTGATTAAACATATGATCAAGATAATATGATTTCTATTAGTGAGGGGAATACAAAGGTTGGAAACAAAAAAGTATAAGTGTTTGTGAAGTATGGCATTAGTAATAGAAATGATGCCAGAGATCACATGACTAAATTCTATTTGACCAAGGACATATTAATTGAAAATATCTTTTTTAAAATGAAGACAAAACCAGTGACTAAAAACACAAATTTTTCCCAATAGAATAAACAGCAATCTAATAGACTGTATCTGTGGAATGAGATCTTGGTAGAAAAACAAAAGAGAAGCAAAGCTTGATCAGTCAGAACAAAGTGAGGGCCTGACTAAAGGATAGACCATTAGTTTTTTATATGTAAATTCAGTCTGAAGTTGAAGGAAGTTAAAACTAGTCCATAAGAGCCAATATACAATCTTGAGTACATTTCACCTGAATTTAGAGAAGAGCTCAAGGACAGACTTACTGTATTAAACTCTGTAACAGAAGACTGAATAACATTTTGGGATAGCATTAAGGACATCACCCATGATGGAAGAAAAGTGTCATTTGAAAAACAGCAAAGCAAGAAAAGAACAAAATGGATGTTAGACCAAACTCTCGAACTGGCTTTAGAAAATGAAGAGTTAAATTGAATTTAGAAATAATGAAGTAAGAGGACTAATTTTAAAGGGCACCATGAGAAGATGAAGCAAAGTATAAGAAGGAAATATGTAAATACATAGAGTTAGATAACAAAAGTATAAGGACAACCTTGACATTACTCAAAAGAAAAGAACTGAAAATAAAAGACTCAAACATCAATTTTAAACAATGATTTTTTATTTTTTAGAAAAAATAGGGAATTACACAAGGAGTATCAAAGAAAATAGAAGAAATACTTAGCGCCACTCTAACAAAAAAGAACAGGTCTATGATGAATCAATTCAAGAAGTACCATCTATTTAACAATCAAAAGTACAGAGGAAGAAGTTCAAAATACACTAAAGGCAGTGGTGAAAAGCAAGCTTCCAAGAACTGAGAGAATAACAACTTAAGTATTTCAACAAATGAGTGCAACGCTGGATATATTAATCTATTCTAAGGAAATGGGAGGATTTTACTTGGCCAACAGACCAGAAAATATTTTTTTGTGTCTGTTCTGAAGAGAAATTATTCAATAAACTGTGTAAATTCTTGAACAATAATTAATCTCATAAGAAGTAAAATTTTGCTGATGATAATAGAAAAATTATTTGAGTATATTAAAATATTAGGAGCTCTGGTGGCCTAAGTGGCAAAAAGCTGTACTGCAATCTCAAAGGCATGCTGTTAGACGCCACCAGTGCTCCATGGGAGAAAGATGGGCAATCTCCTCCCCTGCTATTAACTGCCTCTGAAAACCTGTCGGAAGGTCAACTATGGGTCACTTCTGACTCTATGGTACACAACAACATATTAACATATTAAATATTAAAAATACTAACATATTAAAATTTGTTCTTGTTGTTGTTATGTGCTGTCGAGTCGCCCGTGACTCATAGTGACCCTATGTGCAACAGTCCTAAAACTTGCTCTATTCTGTGCCAATCTTATTGTCTCTTACACACTTAACCCCATTACCCAAGTCACTGAATCAATCCATTTCATTGAGGGTCTTCATCTCCACCTGCCAGAAATCCAAGCTGAATTCAAAAGAACATGTAAAATGAGAGATATCATTGCCTAAAGCAGAAAATATCAGAAAAATATTTACCCATGTTTTAATGACTTTGTATAGGCATTCCATTGTATGTATCATAACCGATCATAGAAAATGTTATGAAGAATGACGATTATTTCACATGTAACTCTGCTCATGTGGAACCTATAGAGAGAGCTAAACAACTCTTTTAGTTGTTTTCAATTATTAATAGATATTTTGTCTTTTTTTGCCTCAGAGGCAGAAAAAAGTTTATACTTTCACAGAAGTCATTTCTGATATTAGATCCTTACTGAAAGTATACCAGAAGAAATTCCATCTTTGCTTTGGTGATTATGCAAAGGGATTTGATTAAATGGATAGTAATAAATTACAGCTAACATCGAGAAGAATGGCAATTTCAGAATACTTAATAATGTTCATGTAAAACCTATACCTAGACCAAAAAGCTGTAGGGCAAAGAGAGCAAAGTAACACTATATGGTTCAAAATGAAGAAAGGTGTGTAAAAGGATTGTATCCTTTCTCCATAACTATTTAATCTGAGTGCTGAGAAGATTATTCGGGAAGCTGAAATCTATGAAGAAAAATGTGGCATCAGGATTGGAGGAAGGTTCATCATAACTCCTGTTATGCAGATGGCACAACTTAGTTTGATGAAAGTGAGTAGGACATGAAGCACTTGCTGTAGAAGATCAAAGACTGCAGCCTTCCATATGAATTGTATCTCAGTGTCAATAAAACAAATATTCTCACAACTGGACTATAGACAACATCATGGTAGATGGAGAAAAGACTGAAACTATCAATGACTTCATCTAAGACCTCTCCAAATTACTGAGGAACAATGTTATTAGGTTGAAGACTAAGGTGTGCCTGATTCAAGTCTTTTCAATTATGTGCAAAGCTACTGAGAGTTGGATAATGTGTAAGGATGGCAGAATAATTTATTCATTTGAACTGTGGTGATAAAGAAGTAGACTGCCAAAAGAACATATATGTCTCAGAGAAAGTACAGCCAGAATTCTTAGAGGCAAAGATGATGAAACTTTGTCTCACATATTTTGGTTATGTTATCAGGAGAAGCTATTCTTTGGAGAGGGACATTGTACCTGAAAATGTGGAGAGACAAAAAAGAAAGACCTTCAACCAGGCAGATTGACACAGTGACTGTTACAATGGATTTGTGTGTGTCAAAGATTGTAAGAATGATAACAGATATGACAGGGTTCAAATCTGTTGTTCATAGGGTCACTATGAATTGTATTTGACTCAATGGCACCTAACAAAAACAACACAAAATACTTTTATCTATTACTTAACCTGAATATTAAAAGATAATAGATACCATCAATGCTATATATATGTTATGGTTGTGGAATCAAGATTCAGAAATATTAAGTAACTATAAATACCAAGCAATCAGAAATTGAAGAAGGGAAGATAGGAGTTCAAGTGTTATGAACTAAATTACTCAAAACTCTCAAGATAAAACAATGAATTAAGAGCATTTTCTATAGAAAAATAGGCCCAAGGAAACAGTGACTCAGTATTTACCAGTTATCCCATTTTTTGAAAGAAGCCAGGTCTCTTTTAGGAACTCAGGGAGCCTAGTGAGTAAAGAGTTGTACTATTAGCCCAAATGGAAGTGGTTGGAATACACAAGCAATTTCATAGAAGAATTATGGACAATCTTCTCTTGTAGAATTTACAATCCACTGAAGCATAAGAGTCCAATCTGACTCAATAGCAGTGTGTTTTATGAGTTTTCTATTTTATAAAAACTATTCTAATTTGTAAAATTTTTTGAAGACCTAATAAAAGACATCTTTGAGCCACCATTTGTTAGTTCTTATTTCTATTAAGATTCTGAACTGAATGTGCCTATTTCTACTGCCCAGAGTAAATTTATTTCAGAAGAAATTATGCTTATAAAAAATACTTCTCATTCAGCCGAGAATAAAAATAAATATTGGTTAAATACGAATGCTGAACTCTGCTATTTTCCTACCAATTCAAACATAAACTCAAATTAAAGCCCTTGTTCTGGAGTCATGACTACCCTTCATTGAGCTTTTAAGGTTGTAAATCTCTACTGCCCAATCCTCACTCTTATAGCATGGCTGGATTCAAACTGCAGAACTATGGTTTAAAGCCCAACATATAATAAATTATGCCACCAAAATTATTGATTCTGTTTTAACCTCCCACTACTTCAAATTTGTATTGTTAGGTGTCTCTGAGTTGGTTCCAACTCAGACTGAGTCTATGTATAACAGAATAAAATACTATTTGGTACTAATTATTCTCACAATCGTTGCTATACTTGAGCCTGCTGTCATAGTTGCTGTGACAATGATCTTGCTGAAGATTTTCTTTTTTTCTCTAATCCTCTGCTTTACCTAGCATGATATTCTTCTCCAGCAACTAGTCACTTCTGTTAATATGCCTAAAGGAAATGGGACCAATTCTCCAGTTTAAAGAGCTCTTGGCTGCATTTCTTCCAGTGCAAATTTGTTCGCTATTCTGACAGTCCAGGAAATATTCAATACTCTTCATTAACACTACAATTCAAAAGAACAATTCTTCTTTGGTCTTCCCTCTTCATTGTTCAGTATTCACGTACATATGAGGTAACTGAAAATATCATGGCTTGGGTCTGATACTCCTTAATTTTCAGTGTTATCTTTGCTTTTAAAAACTTTAATGTTTTCTAGAAAATTTGCCCACTAAAATATGTCTTTTGATTCAATTATTGTTTAGTGGGCTGTTTTTTTAACTGCTACTTCTATAGGTGTTGATTGTGAATACAAGTAAAATTAAATCCTTCACAATTTAAAACTGTCTCTGATTATGACGACGATGTTTGTTGATCCAGTTGTGATGATTTTTATTTCCTTTTTGTTGAGATATAATCTATATGGTTCTTGTCAGTAAGTGTTTCAAGTCCTCTTCATAGACAACATCCAAGGTTGTTTCATCTACATATCTTGTTAGGGACCTCTAATGGCCTAAGGAGCTCTAGTGGCCTAGTGCTAAGGAGTTACACAGCCAAGTCAAAAGCACACGGTTCAAAGCCACAAGATGTTCCATGGGAGAAAGATAATCTCCTCCAGTGAGATTAAAACACAGTGGAAGGTCAGCTAGGAATTGGTTCTGGATTGACAGTACAAAATAACAATGGTGACTGACGACAGAAATTTGTAGACCTCCTCAATTTCTTCATGTTTGTCTTTTGTTATTGGTGTACTCTGTTAATATTTTTAATATTAAAGTCATTTTATTATTTAATATTAATCAGTTTATTAATGACTTTTCCTTGAATGCATATGGTTATTATTCTTTCATTGAAACATTGTATTTAAGCATAGACCTTGAAGTGTTCTTTTTGACAATTAATATACCTTTCCTCTTTGTCATTGCCAGCAGAGAAGACCATAAGATTATCTGATCCAAATGACCAATTTCAGTCCCTTCACTTCACTGATAACTAGGATATCAATCTTGATGTATTACATTTCATTTTTTACAGCTTCTAATTTTTCTAGATTGACACTTTATAATTTCTACAATCTAAATATTAATGGATGTTTTCAGCTATTTCTCCTAATTTTGAGTAGTGTCACTTCAGTAAATGAAGGTCATTCATTGACTGAAAGCTTTACTTCATCCACTAGTTTGGATTAGGTTAATCCTTCCTTATGGCTGCTTAATTTGTCCCCTTAGTCTTTCATAGTTCCTTTGAACTAAAAGTAAGATCTAAAATTGAATAGTTATATTAAAAATTCCTCTAAGATTAAAAATAGATATTTGCAGTCTTTTGTTTATTGTACTGAAAGAAGATTGAAAAAAGTTGAGGCAAAGTAGAGAGAATATAGGAAATGTTAGTATGTGACTAGAAATGAAGGAGTAACTTAAATTCAAGTATTTAGTTGGTGTCCTCAGAACCATAGTTTGGGATTCTAGGACCTGAGGGAACCAAGGAGACACAATAAAATGTAATACAAGCTAGAATATTAATGTTGTCATTTATGGTGGAAAATGTAAGCATTGTACCATTTGAAAAATAACTATTGGTAAGACTGAACATTTCTCTCACCCATCAGTGGTTTTTAAGCATACTGGGATAATTTGAGATTTTTAAAACCTGTCACCAGCCAACATTCTGGTCTAATTGGTATCAGTTTAGACTGGATATTAATTCCCTAGGTGAATAAAATATGCTACCAGAGTTGAGAAACACTACAGAAGGGAGATTAAGAGGTCTAGTGGCACATGAGGAAATGTTCAAAATCCCTACCTCTAAGAGAGATGCAAATCAAAACAACTATGAGATATCATATCACCACAGTCAGAATAGCAAAATTTAACAGAACAGCAAGGTGAGGTTGTGGAGAAACTGGAACCTTTATTCATTGTTGCTGGAAGTGTAAAATTGTACAATCACTATGGAAGGCAGTGTGGCACTTTCTCAAAAAGTTCCAAATAGAGAAACTATTTGACCCAGCAATTCCACTACTGGGAATATACCCCAAAGAGACTATAACTGACATCCAAGCAGATATATGCACACCCATGTTCATCGTGGCTTTGTTCACAATAGCAAGGAGTTGGACACAGCCTAAGTGCCCATCAACAAATGAATGGATAGAGAAGCTGTGGTATATACACACAATGGAATACTACGCTGCATTGAAAACCAAGGAACTCATGCAATATTATTCAAAACGGGTGACCCTGGAGGACATTAAGCTGATTAAAATAACTCAATCATAAAAGTACAAACACTGCATAGTGCCACTGCTGTAGAATGGGACTGACATCAGGGTTGGGGTAAGACTGAGAAAAACTGAATAGAAAGAATTGAAATAGATGAATTGAAATAGATGAGGGAGAGAATAGTTTAAAAGCGATATATGATAGGGTATTATGATTATCACAGGAATCCAGAATTAAGGTTGCATAGTGGAGTGTATTCGAGGGGTGGGGGGGATTGTATACCAATGAAGAAGTTTATCTTTTGCTTTTCAAAGAGAGGAACAAGCTGAGGGGTGGGAGATAGAGGGAAAAGTGCAACATTGAATGAATGAAAATAAAAAATCTTTAAATGTTCATTAATATTGATAAAAATTTTTTTAAAAAAAGAGGTCTAGTGGGTAAAGATTTATGCTGCCAACACAAATGAAAAGAATTGGACCTACCAGCAGCTCTACAGCAGAAAGTGGACACTCTTTTTCCTTGTAAGTTGTTGTTGTTGTTGTTAGGTGCCATCGAGTCACCTGCAACTTGTAGCAACCTTAAGTACATTAGCTCTAAATTGTGCTCTATCTTGAACCAGTCTCACTGAATCTGGCAGACCTATCTGCACTATTCCAATTATTGTGTCAATTTATCTCTTCCTGGGTCTTCCTTTTTCGTGCTCTCCCTCCTTTTGCAAGGACTAGTCACACCTGGCCACATGCCTGCAGTATGTGAGACAGAGCTTCAAAATCTTTGTTTCCAAGGAGTAACTTGGTTTCACCCTCTCCAAGACAGATCTGTTTGTTGTGAGGGGTTTTTTTGGGGGGGAGTGGTTCATAGTATATTCAGGACTCTTCCCCAGTATCACAACTCAAAGGTTTTGATTCTTCTTTTGTCTTTCTTAGTGAATGTCCAGCTCTCTGACACATAGCAGTTAGTCACAAGGACCATGGCCTGGATCAGGCGCATCATTATTTTTTAGTACTTTGGAGCAGTTCCTGACAGCAGAATTCCTAAGTGCAATTTGTCTTTTGATTTTCTGACTACCGGTAATAAAATGTTGATTATAGAGCCCAATAATTTGAAATTGAAATCAATCTTATTCTCTTCTCCATCTATCATGAAGCTGCCAATTGGGCCAGCAGTCAGAATCTTTGTTTTCTTGATGCTGGGCTTCAATCCATATTGAAGATTACAGGCCTTGACATTCCACAATGAAAACTTCAGGTCTTCCTCAGTTTCAGCAAGTAAGGTTGTATCATCTGAGTTTTTCTCCAATCTTGATGCCACATTCTTTCTTATAAAGCCCAGCCTCCCAAATGATCTGTTCTGCATAGAGATTAAAAAGGTACAAAGACAGGAAGTATCCCTGATGCACTCCTTTCTCTATTTTGAACCATGCAGTATTTCTTTGCTCTATTCTGAATTCCCCTGGTCCGAGTATAGGTTTCACATGAGCTCAATCAAATGTTCTGGGATTCCCATTTTCCTCAAGGTTAGCCACAATTTGTTGTGATGCACAGAGTCAAATTCTTTTGTATAATCAATGAAACACAAATAGACATTCCTCTGGTAATTTTTGCTTTTGACCAATATCCATCTGACATTGGAAAGACAAAGCAAAGTATTATAATGAAGTATGCAAAGAACTGGAGTCAGAAAAATCAAGAGGTCCAAAATTGCTCGGCATTTCTTAAGATGAAGGAACTGAAGAACAAATTCAAGCCATTAGTTGAAATACTTAACGATACTATGGGCAGAGTATTGAATGATCCAAGAAGCATAAAAGAAGATGGAAGGAGTAAAAAGAGTCATTGTACCAAAAAGAATTTGCTGACACAGAAGAATTTCATAAAATAACATATGACCAAGAAAGAATCATAGTGAAATAGGAAGGTCAAGCTGCTCTGACAGAACTGTCAAAAAACAAAGCCCCAGAAACTGTTGGCATACCAATTGACATGTTTCAACATACAGATGCTGCCCAGGGCATGCTCACTAGGCTGTGTGAAGAAAACTGGAGAACAACTACCTGGAGCCAACTGATTGGAAGAGAGCTCCAATTAAAAAAAAAACAAAAGACCCTAGAGATTATAGAAATTATTGAACAATATCACTATCACATACAAGCAAAACTCTGCTGAAGATTATCCCAACACAACTGCAATAGTACATTTACAGAGAATTAACAGAATTATAAACTGGGTAGAAGAGGCCATGGTGCTAGAGACATCATTGTCAATGTAAGAGGCATTTTGGCTGAAAAAAGTACCTTGCAATGTATAGCCTCTGAAGACCTACTGCAGTGTTGTCATTTGGTTCCAACTAGATGCACATAACACTTACAACTATAGTTATGTCTGATCAGAAAGTTAATTTAGATATTAATGAATTCTGAAGACTCTAACTGTCAGTGGGCTCAATCACATGTATACATCAGAGGAGTTGAAGTGTAAGGACAAATATTACACAAGAACATTATATTAAAAATAGAAGGATAACTAGTAAAACAAGGAGGGAAGGGATGAGAGTGGACGGGTGAGGATTGGTAGGGGCAAAACCACAGATTTCACAGGGGTGCACAGTCAATGGGTTAAGAAGGAGGAGAAGAAGCACATGTAAAGAATTCTGGTGTAGACTGGGTAAGTATGGACAAAGTCCAATGGTGATTAATTTTGTAAAGCATAATGCATGAGGATGACTGTATGAAACACAATGTGAATGAAGAATAGTGTGAAACATAGTGTATGTGGACTTTGTAAGCAAACCAATAAAAAAAGGAAAAAAAATAACTGAAGTATAGTTTTCTTGTTATTAGTTGCCATTGAGTCAATTCCAACTCATGAAAATACTATGTGTACAGAGTGTCACTACTTCAGAGGGATCCAAAGGCAACCTTTTGGAATCAAATGACCAGGTCTTGCATCCTGGAGCTTCTGAGTAGATTGCAATATCTAACCTTTCAGTTAATAGTCTAGTATCTAAACATTTACATTATTCAGGGACTCCACTAAGAAATTGTTTAAAGTAGATCCTTGGTTTCCACTCTCATCACATTCTCATCTCTCCTTTGCTCACCACCCACATTAAGATATTTTATTAAGTAGCTGAAAAAAAAGCAAGAGCCACGTAGAGATGGCCACGTCTGACATTTAGAAGCTTTACATAGGGGAACTGTTCTCTTGTCCACAGCATTAACATCACAAAACTAACTCTCATGATGTCAGATATGTTCACCTACCCTGAAGTATCTTTCCACTCGACAGAAATTTTACTGCATTCAAAATCTGCTATGATATCTCACAGAAGAAACAACCATATTGGGGAGGTCAAAATGTTATAATCCAGATTTGTAGCAGAATACAATCAGGACCATTTCTAAAATGTGCTTGCAGGTACATCAGCCTTGAGCCTCTTGGCTTTAGGTCAGTGTTACAAAGTTTCCAGTCTGCCAATATTGACTTTCCCCACTCTGCCAAACAGTGCAACAAAATGGGGCAACGGTTCTTAGCTTAACTCTAGTTTTGTCCACAGAGAGGGAGGGGTAGTAGTTTACCTTGTCTTGCGTTAAGTCTCACTGGTCCTCTGCTTCAGCTATGACAGCTGTTGCCATAGGTGTAGCTGGAGCAAGAATGTCAGGTTCCTAAAAGGCATCTTACATTTTCTCGCTTCTTCACTGGTAGGGAAGATCTAATCTGCCACTGGAGCCACTCAATTTATCACTGATACCTCTCAATCCCCTTGTGGAATGATGAGAGAGCCAATCCCCTTTTGGATAAGCTAACATTCTCTATTCACATATTCTAACCCATCCTTATGGTTAAGTCAGATTCGACAGCTAGGAAAGTCATATTGAAAAATAAACTCCATAGTAGCTCTAGAGTGGAGTCCATAAACATGATATATAGGGATAAAAAGAAAACACCAGAGAGTCATATAATCATTGATATAATGTTAGGACTTTTGAAAATGTCTTTTCTAGTCATTCTTTTAGAATTCGCTGGGTGTATGATCTCCAACTGCCTCAACTTCAGACATGGATCTCTCCTGATCAGCTTATTTTACATCAACAGCTGTAAAACCAACATAAGAGATTGAGCTTAACAGACTGTAAAAAAATTGTGGCAAGGTATAACCTGACAGAGCCCTGAAAGCAGAGCCTGAGTTAAAGTTTAACTGTATTGCTTGACTAAATCTGGACTTTTAATTGTTGACCGAGAAGCTGTCAAATTAATCGATGAATTATGTCTTGCTGTTAATCTGGCTTGGGGATACAGTTCAATATATCTTGGAATTTCACTGTGTGATATTCTTTGATTCTTTGCCTTCCAACTCCCAACCTGTTGCCTTAAAAAATCCCGCAGCTTAAGTAAAGTCAAGTCTGTGAGTCAGTTTGCCACATACATAGATTCAATGATTAATAGAAGTAGGCACAGGGTCATGGGGAGTCATGTCTGACCTAGTAGCTATTTGTTTGGTTGTGTGGATGTTATTGATGAGGGTAGTTTTCCCCCTGTGTAGTTAGTAGAGGTTGGACTTCATTTTCCCCACGCTGTCCACGTTGTTCTTGCTCATTTTACAAGGTGTCCATCAATAACTGGACTTTCCTCGAGGTCATAAAATTGGAAGGCGTCTTTTCAGGAGTCCTAAGTCTCTGAAGTGAGAAGCCATGCTTTCATTGGCCCAATTGCAGGCCAATGAATAACCTCATTGAATGAATTAATAGAGGAGACATCCTGACTTCAGAGCTTTCAGGCTAGACCACATATGGCTGGCCAGAAGAATGGCCAATGGGTGATGTTAGGGATTATTTATTATCACCATGCAGATTGACTTCAGGATTTAGGGGTACGGTTTATGAAAGGCAGAGGGCAGGAGACAGGAGGCAAGAAGCAATACATCCAAAGCCACATTCTGGCAAGCTCGATTGTTATCACAGTACTTCTTTAGCCCATTTAAAATGCTTATTCCTGCCATCTGTCTTTGTTTTAGACAACTGGGTCAGCCTGAGTGGAACATAGAGGATTTCTACCTAGGAAGAACGTTCTTCAGACAGACATCACATTTCCACGAACCTCTTTTTCATTATCCTAAAGATACCTTCAGGGAGAGTCAAGGAGCTTCATTCTTGACTTCTATCTTCCCTCTGTTATAATAGCTAAAAAGACTTCTCCCCAACTCAAGCTTAGGAAGGATCACACACAAAAAAAGTGGTAATTTAAAGGGAAAAGTGTGGCTGGTGCCAGTGATACATGTGTCTTAAAGTGAATGAACATGAAGATGTGCTAGTGTGGTGGCTGTCCAAAGTCTGAGGTCTAGGTCAGGAAAAGGAATACCCAGGACTATGCTGGAGGGTTCTGGTATCAGTGTCAGCTATTGTAAGGTTCTGAGCAAGTGGATACCTACCGGGTTACTGTTCCACTAAAGAAAACCTGTCTACAGAACAGAACTGGAAAATATCCACAATAAGCATGAGGTGATTTTCCTAGAAGTGTTTTTAAAATCAACAGGCTGGAGAAGAGGACACCCAACACAAAAAGTAACACACTCACAAGCTGGGTTCTATTGCTCTTCATTTCTCAGCTGGCCTGCAGCCCAAGTTCTCCAAGGTTCATATTCTATACCTGCCTACCACTTTCAAATCAGGGACAACATGGAGCAGGCTTCAGCATCACAACATCCAAGCAATGCCAAAACGTATACAAACACATATACATATGCTACATACACATGTCATATCAAGCCAACTTGTGGCTCATTCTCTTGACAAAACCAGAAAAAAAAAAACCCAACAACAAAAAAACTCCTTTGTTAAGGCCTTACAACCTACCTGCAGTCATAGTCATCCCAAAAGCTCAGTACACCTCATATGCCTTTTCTGTGTCTCTTGTATATGTCTCAGGGCACAACCATACCATTAGCTTTCAGTGAGGAAGAGTGTACAGGCCACACCTTATACCAGGAACCAGGTCAACCAGTCACTCTGAAATGAGGAGCAGAAGGGCCTCTGTCACTCATTGGAATCTTTGTCAGTCCACAAATTCGCAGGCGTGTTTACTTTTCTCCTAGTCCTTTTAAATGGAGGACAAGCTTCCCTTGGTTAAATCACAAATCCATGAATGACTCCATTAAATGAGCTTTTCTAGCAACATCCTTGACTTCAGGGCTTGCAGGCAAGACCACTATGACTGCCTGGGTCTAAGTAATCAA